>NC_057805.1:335006978-335010557 GCF_018294505.1 Triticum aestivum
CCTCCTCCCCCCCGTCTACAGCTCCTGGCCGGCCGGATCCGCCGCCTCCCCTCCTTCCCCAGATCCTGGCCGGCCTGGTCCGCCGCCTCCCCTCCGTCTCCAGCTCCGGGCCGGCCACCGGCGCGGGCGAGCGAGCGACGGCGGACGCCGACGCGAGGGAGCCCGCGTCGCCTGGACGCGGCGAAGCCGCCATGGACTTCAGGAAGCCGCATCCTCGTCTCATCGCCATCGCCCGAAGCCTTGGCAGACCAGATGACGGCCCCGACGCAATCTACGGCGAGCGGCGCGACCAACGGAGCAACTCCTCCACGGAGGCGGCATCTGCTGCGCCCTCAAATTCAGCGGCAACAGTACATGAACTTCCTCCCAATTTTGCCTTCTTCTTCAATCTTGCCTTCTCTGACCTTCTTGCTTCATGCAGATGAACTTCGCGCCCCCTGCAAGACATGGATTGCCATGGAATTCCTCTCCTACCTCCACGACGAATTGTTCTCAAGGTGGCCTATCAGCTCCTGGAAAAAGGTTGGCTGAACTTCTAGCCAGGGTATGGTTGAACTTCTTCCTTCCTCCGGTTTATTGTTTGCTTACAACTATGTGAAGTTCAGGTGGTGTGTGAGACTCAGTACAGGCTACAAAACAGCATTGTAAAATCTGCCTGCTTACAGCCATGTGAAGTTCAGGTAGTGTGTGAGCATTAGTCCAGGCTACAAAAGCTTTTTTAAAATCTGCCTGCATTCACATGTGGAAAAGCCATGTGAAGTTCAACTAGTAAGTGTGCTAGAGTTCAGGTTGGTATGTATCTGGTTCTGTGCAAAAAAATAAAAGGAAAATAGAACATGCATGTGATATCACATGAAGGTCAGGTTGGTATGCACTAGCAGTCCAACCATTCAAACTCATGAAGGTTCAGGTTTTTTAACTGTAGACAGTATTTCCCCTTTGCAAAACAAGAAGTTCAGGTTGTGGAGAGTGCTCAGTTCAGGTACATATAAGTAATCAAATAGTGTAGAATTAAACAGGATGTGACGTTCATTCTGTGAAGGGTGCTCAGTTCAGGTACAAAAGTATTGGCAAATGCTCAGCTCAGTGCATAGTGTGATGGCTCTCCTAGGGGGAAAAATATGTACATGAACACCACTTTTATATGAGAAGTTCAGGCTATGAATAATGCTAAGTTCAGTTACAAAGGTATAGGCAGATCTAACTTGTGTGCTAATAGACATTTTTTTCTTTTATGTCAGCAAGACGAGAGATGCATGAAGAAGCTTAGAAGTTCCCAGCAGCAAGTACACAATCCAAAGCCTATACGCATTGCACCACCCCCTCAATGGGTCACACCTCAAACGCACCAACAGCATTACCAACCAGCTCCAGACCAAAAATGGATGACACCCGAAACACACGGAGACTTCCAAGATGCTGGATCACAGCCCTATCCGCACAAGTTTGCGCCTCCACCTAATTGGGTGACGCCGGAAATCCCCCGCGGATTCTTTGTATCCACCAGCAGACTCCCAAGCACGCCGATGGAGGAGGGGGTTAGCTCAAGTCCTGCGTGTAACTCTGGAGGTTATCCTGGTGTGCCTCATCAATGCCAAAGCGAAGCAACTAAACCGGATCCCAGGACAAATCCAACAGCAACACACACACGGAGGAGAGTGCTCTGCACACTACCACCGTTGGATCCTGCTGCTGCTGCTACAAGTCAGAATTGTACGGGGCATAAGGTAGATGGATTGCTTCACAAAACAAAGAGCAAACCAAGACCAAGATCGCAATACCTCCACAACCACCTCAAGCAAAAAGGACACAAACAAGAGAGAGGCCATCTTCAGCCCTCCTTCCTCCTCGTGATCCACTACTGCATCCTGCCATGATTACTCCGCCATGCCCCATCCCAGAGGGACAGCAGCAGACACCGGCGGAGCTGCGATCATACACGCACGTAAGTGAAACAAAAAATATTTATATACGCATCTTGTATTATCTGCAAATTTTCTGCTCCCTCCAGGATAAAAAGTTCATAAACTGCATTTTAACGTGTTGTTTGGATTATTTTTTCTTTTTCTGCAGACGCCGGATCTACCGGGTTATCTACTACCAAGACTACAGATGCGATTCAAAGATGTAGAGAAAGCAAGGGAATTTTATAACAGATACGCCAGACACGCTGGTTTTGAAATCAGGAAGACGGGGGGAAATGACAACCACAAGTATTTTGTTTGCGCCTTCCAAGGGATACACACATTTTCTGTTTCAGAGGCCAACAGGAAGCGAAACAAAACATTGCAGAGGACGGGCTGCAATGCAAGAATGAGGGTGAAGGTGCAGGAGGATGACACATGCGTGGCAATGGACATTGAGTACAATCATAATCACAAACTCACGCAATGATGACATCACTACAAAAAAAAGACACATCCGTGACATTTTGGGTCGAACGAATTTTTTTCTGTCATACATATGACACTTCTATGATGATAATTGTGACAAAACCCGGTATCATCATAGATGTGGTGGGCTCCTACTTCGATGACAAAAAATCATGACAGAAAATGGGCTTTTCGTCCTGGGCGGGCCGGAGACGCAGCTGCATGACATTCTTTGGGCCGTCCATGACGGAAAAAAACCGTGGTAGAAGCGAGGGGGAGGAAAATTTCGGGGAGTTCCCGGTTACGGTTGGAGGTTGGGGATCGAGCGATGCGCGTTTCTCTTGTACACGTACGCGCGTGTGTGCGAGGCGTTGGCTCTAACTAAACCCGAGCGAGGCGTTGGGCTCTAACTGAACCCGAGCGATTGCACTGCAGGCTACGCGTTACTGAACCCGAGCGATCGATCGATGGCTGTTAATTGAACCCGATCGAGCGATTCCTTCGCTACTGCTGCTAACTGAAGCCGATCGATTGGATGAACAGTGAGCGTTGCGGGGGGGTTTGGATGAACAGTGAGCGGTGGCGTTGCCTCTGGATGAACAGGACCCCGTGGTGTGGAGGGCTGGATGAACAGTGGAGGGTGGAGGGGTGCTCGTGGAGGGGTGGTTGAACAGGACCCCGTGGTGTGGAGGGCTGGATGAACGGTAGACGGTGGAGGGGTGCCCGTGGAGGGGTGGTTGAACTGTAGCCGGTGGAGTAGCGCGCGGTGGAGGCTGGATGAACAGGAGCCCGTGGAGGCTGGAGGAGGTCGACAGTAGCCCGTGGAGGCTGGAGGAGGTCGATGGTGGAGATGAACAGTATCCCGTGGAGTCCTGTTTTGCGGTATGCCACACTCCTCCCGATGAACAGGACCCCCGTTTCGACCATAGGAGGTCCGTTTCCTCTGTTTTGCGGTACGCCACACCCCTCCCGATCAACAGGACCCCCGTTTCAACCGTAGGAGGTCCGTTTCGTCCGTTTTGCGGTACGCCACACCCCTCCCGATCAACAGGACCCCCGTTTCGACCGTAGGAGGTCTGTTTCCTCCGTTTTGTGGTACGCCACACCCCTCCCGATCAACAGGACCCCGTTCCGAACGTAGGAGATCCATTTCCTTCGTTGTGCGGTACGCCAGGGCTCGTTTCCATCGCCTGTTCCGTCCAAGCCG
>NC_057805.1:335010597-335023683 GCF_018294505.1 Triticum aestivum
GTAGGAGGTCCGTTTCCTCCGTATTGCGGTACGCCACACCCCTCCCGATCAACAGGACCCCCGTTTCGACCGTAGGAGGTCCGTTTCCTCCATTTTGCGGTACGCCACACTCCTCCCGATCAACAGGACCCCCGTTTCAACCGTAGGAGGTCCGTTTCCTCCGTTTTGCGGTACGCCACACCCCTCCCAATGAACACGACACATTCCATTGCCTCCCCATGAACACGACGACGACGTTGTTTCTCCGTTCTGACCCAGACATGTACACGAGCCCTCGTCGTACGTATGCGCGAGTAGGCATTCGAGACCCTGCCCGTATGTACGTACGTGGCCGTATTTTCTTTCTTGCACCCTGGCCGCTGTACGTACATGTACATGCTACGTGCGCGCCTCTACTACGACACGTACGCGCCTCTACTACGACACGTGCGCACCTCTACATCGACCAGTATATATGTACGTACACGTTCACGACCAGAATGACAACGCTACGTACGCTTCGACCAGGTGGGTCCCAACTGTCAGGAACTTCCTTGCCTGCGAAGATGTGGCTGGTAGGTCCCAGCAGTCAGGGGGGCAAATCGTTTTGGTTTTTTTTTGCCCGGACGCACTTCCTTGCGTGCGAAGATGTAGCTGGTGGGTCCTAGCAGTCAGGGGGGCGAATCGTTTTTTTTTTGCCCGGACGCACTTCCTTGCGTGCGAAGGTGTAGTTGGTGGGTCCCAGCAGTCAGGGGGAAACGTTTTTTTCGCGAAATACGGTGGCCCATACGGTGGGTCCCTGCTGTCAGGTGGAGGAATCATTATTTTCCGCGTAATAAGGAGGCACTTCCTTGCTGCCGCCGTGGACCCAGCTGTCAGCCCCTCCACGTACAGTCCACGTCCGATGGAAGTCGTTCCTTGACCATGTTGACCACGCCGCGCCGAGAGCACCAGGGCAGTGGACGACGGCGAGGCCTAGGAAGGGGACGACGCGGAGCCGGTGAAGACGCGGCAGTGGATGCCCACGCAGAGAGGAGTGTGAGGGTTCACTCGTTCGGCTGCGGTGTGAGGCTGCCGTCGCCGCAGGGCCTGGCCAGCGGTGGGAATAGTAGGGGCGGTGAGGCCTCCGCGGCAGCACAGCTGGCCACGGGAGGCAGGAGCAGGCGGCACGACCGGCGCTGCTTTGGGCGGCTGGAGCAAGAAGACCAGAGGTCGAAGAAGCACTACGGCCGTTGGATGGACATCGTACGGTCACTGGAGCTAGAATCATTCATATTGACTAAGTTGACAAAGCCCTCCGTCCCCGTCAACTTAGTAGGCCCACAAGCTAGCCTCCCACCAAGGTGGGTCCCAGCTAACAGGGGGAGTATCCATTTTTTGTGCGTAATAAGGAGGCATTTCTGGTGGGTCCGAGCTGACAGCGGGGGGAACATTTTTTTCGTGAAATACGGTGGCCCGTCCGGTGGGTCCCAGTAGTCAGGGGGGAAACTTTTTTTCGCGAAATAAGGTGGCCCGTCCGGTGGGTCCCCGCTGTCGGGTGGAGGAATAATTATTTTGCGCGTAATAAGGAGGCACTTCCTTGCGGCCGCCGTGGACCCAGCTGTCAGCCTCTCCACGTACATTACTCTTCCGATGGAAGTCGGTCGTTGACCATGTTGACCACTCCGCGCCGAGAGCACCAGGGCGGTGGACAACGGCGAGGCCTAGGAAGGGGACAACACGGAGCCGGGGAAGCCTGCGCGGAGAGGAGTACGAGGGTTCACTGGTTCGGCTGCGGTGTGAGGCTGTCGTCGCTGCAGAATAAGAGGGGGTGTGGGTGAGTGGAGGGATGGCCTGGCTAGCGGTGGGAGTAGTATGGGGGCGGTGAGGCCTCCGCGGCAGCACAGCCGGCCATGGGAGGCAGGAGCAGGCGGCACGACCGGCGCTGCTTTGGACGGCTGGACCAAGAAGAACAGATGTTGAAGAAGCACTACGGCCGTTGGATGGACATCGTACGGTCACTGAAGCTAGAATCGTTTATATTGACTAAGTTGACAAAGCCCTTGGTACTCTCCAACTTAGTAGGCCCACAGGTGAGCCTCCGAAACGGTGCGCCCCAGATGTCAGGGGAAGGAAACATTTTTTGGGCGGCCGAAGCTAAGAATATCCGAGATTGAAGAAGAAGCACGACATCCGTTGGATAGACATCCAACGGCCACTGCTGCTAGAACCGTGTGTTGACTATAATAAGTTGACAAAGCCTTGCATACGCCTCAACTTATTTTTTTAGGGGACGCGTCACTTAGTAGGCCCACAAGTGTGTGGCAGAGAACTTATAGCCCATTTGCGTTTTGTAAGAATGTACAGCCCATTTTTGAATTCTAATGGAATTTACAACAACCCATTTACAGTTTGTTAAAAGTACAGCCCATTTTCTAGCTAGGACAAGGATCAATAATTCCAACCAACCATTGAAGACAGAATTCAATAAAATTTCCCACATTTTGATGGGATCCGAAATATTTTTATCCCGAAATTTCTAGTCAGATTAAATATAAATTTGTATTACGTAAAAATCCAACGAAACATTGCACGTGCAACAATGAAAATTTAAGATTTTCAAAATCCATAAATAATATTTTATAAACTAATTTCGTGTTTGGTGCATTTTTTTATAGTTACTGCCCAGTTTTTATAATTACATCCCATTTATTATTTTTTAAAGCCATTTTCCTGTTAAGCCTAATGCATCCCTCCTAGGAAAGATTTGCAGCCCAGCGGGGCGGAGAATAACAAGTTGACCTTGCCTGGGTATTCCTCAAAAAGACGTATAGCTGGGCTAGCCATTTTCATCTTGAAAAAATTAGTATTTGGGCTGGATATCTGGCCTGGGCTAGATGGGCCACAGCCCGCCCAGTTAATACCCTGCTCTCCTCTGAACAACAACGAAATCATCGCCAAGAAACACTCTGCAGTGCTCACGCCTCAAAAACACAAATACTGCTTGAGCTGCTTGGTCCCAGCTGTCGGCCGCACCTTGTGCAATTCTCTCGTTTATATTGACTACATAGGTTGACAATGGTGTGGGACCGTGATGTCAGGAAACCAGGAGAAAGTAAAAAAATAGTTGTACATAATAAGGAGGCACTTGCGTACGTACAGCTATGGCCCTAGTGGGTCCCTAGTGTCATCCAGTCAAAATAAAGTCATCTCCTGAATCCTCATGTTCGTTGACGATGTTAACAATGCTCGGCGCCACGGCGAGCGCAACAACTCGAAGGACAATGGAGAGGGCCTCGCGGGCCCTACAGATGGTCTGATACAGCGCCCGCTGCTCATTCAGGAAGCCAGGATCATCGGACACCTATGAGCACCTTCGAGAAACTGAGACGGCATGAAACGGTAAGGCCGCGCTTGGGAGCTCTGGTTTATTTCAAACCTGTATTAACATACAAGTGTAATTTACTCGTCATCGGAAACAACGCGTAAAATACAAGCGTAATGAAACCGAGGGCCCGAGGTCTGTAAGTAAAACCGGCGGGTTACGCGTGTAATTTGAGAGACCAGTGTATATTTTACGAGCACTGCTATATGCACGACATTACCAGACGATACATGCACGATGTGCGTATCATGCCATCCATGGGCAAGGCTGAAACAACAGCTAACGGCTGGATTAGCAATCGTGCGAGTGTCGTTCAGCGTTTTTATCATGTGTGAAGTACTTCCGATATTTTACTAGTCGAAATCGACCAACCAAGCTCCTTTGCCCGAGACCATCTGCCTTCATTTACAAGCATCAGTTTTACAAGCAGTTTTGGTTGGAAAACGACGATCCAATCACGGCCTAATATCATGAGTTGGTCGGAAGATCATATGGTTTCACGTCTAACCTACCCGACTTGTCGTATAGGCTATGAATGAAACATCAGACGATGAACTTCTTAAGCACGAAAACAACAGAAGAGGATGATCTTCTTAACAAGCAAATCACTGGCATTAGATCGACATGCAAAACAATACGAAGCATTACTCTCAGGAGGCACGGTGAACAGCTCGTGATGCCGCATGCCACAACATTCCAAGCTCAACTTTGCAATCAAACACAAGGCTTGGCATTACATAGACAATATTCAGAACAAACTCTTAACACAGGAATATCTCGACAGAGTAACTATTTACTTCTAAACTGAACATAGGAATAGGAAAAACACTCGATGCTGCTCATAGCAAGGGCGTCCCACTCAAAAAAATCAAATGCATGTCTTCTGGCTAACATCAATGAGCAAATTTTGACAAGGTTTTCCAATTCCAATATATTAAACTAACGTCTTCTTGCTAACATCAATGATTAAACTTTGACAAGCTTTTCCCATTCAAAATATGTAATGCCTATGATCGTGGAGTCCTGTCGTAGCTTCTAGTAATTTTTTGGGCACTTTTTGCCCAGGGCACTCCACGTGTTGTTAAATTGCCAATGGTCTCTGTAGACTAGTCATGTCACCGGTGTCTAATAATACTTTGTAAAGCTTCTCGGTCATTCCTTCTGTAATGTAGCGCAAACAGTGACTGCTTCTTTCTGCAAAGTGGAACGACCAACTGGACCCAGTAATGCAGCAGTTTGCCTTGGACACATTGGCTCCTTTTGTGCAGTTCAACTAAAATCGAAGTCGGAATAAAACCGAGCTTTAATTTTGATATCCCTGTAAGCAACAGTAGGTATAAGGGAAACAATTACTGAGAAATAACGGTTGATGACTTGTACTCCCAGAAGAAAAGCATCTACTGATCTACTTTATCTTAATGGGAAACAAAGCAGGAGAGTAGCAATTCTCCATCAGTGTGATTCATTCATACTGACTGAGACATTATCTTAACAATGCCTTGTTTCAACATGTATAAAGAACGACAAAGCAGAAAAGTACCATTCCTAAAACAATGCAACTGATTCATTTTAATAGAGACATTATCTTAACAATACCTTGGTTAAACATGTAGACAGAACTACAAAGCAGGATAGTACCATTCCTAACAAGTGTTGCAGTTTTGAACTAAGATTCAATAGTTAATTAATTCTGAGAGTGGCATTGCTTAATTTTACCAGCGGCATTAGATTAACGAAAAGCATAAACAGTTCCAGGGGAGAGTGGGCGCAACAACAGTATGTGCTTCCATCTACTTATAAAGGGGGTGATGCAGAGTTTGTTGTAACAAAGCAACAAGCATCATGTCTGGGTTGGTCCCATTTTTGTTCACTACTTAATGGGAAAAGACAGCAATACAATAGCTTCAATTCAACATTTATTTAAAACAGTACCAATACAAGTAGCACAACATCTCAAAGCACACTGCACAATCATGTGGATGAAGGCCTGTACTGACCTTTCATGAGACGGACAAGATAAAATACGAATCTGCCAACACGAATAGGAAATCCAATCTCATTTTGTGCAGTTGCACTGAAATCAAGCAAAGTGTTTCGCGTAGCGAAGCAAAATGTCGCAATAGCAACAAGTTGAATAGATATCCCTGTTTAAACAGAGGCAAAAAAGGAATCAATTACTGGCTAATAAAGGAGGATGAAACATGCGGCCACAAAAATGGTAATCCCGCCAATCCCTAACAAGTGTTGCAGTTTTGAAATAAGATTCAGTAGTTAATTCTGAGAGTGGCATCAATTACTGGCTTATAAAGGGGGTGATGCTGAATTTGTTGTAACAAAGCAACAAGCATCATGTCTGGGTTGGTCCCATTTTTGTTCACTACTTAATGGGAAAAGACAGCAATACAATAGCTTCAATTCAACATTTATTTAAAACAGTACCAAAACAAGTAGCACAACATCTCAAAGCACACTGCACATCATGTGGTTGAGACCAAGATTTGAAACAACTCGCCACGAAGACTGGAAACAAATCTCGATCTCCTTTTGTGCAGTTCCACCAAAATTAAGCAAAGTCACCGGTGTGACATTCAAGTTGAACTGCACAAAACACTCATAAAACATAAGTGTTTCGAGTAGCGAAGCAAAATGTCGCAATAGCAACAAGTTGAATTGATAGCCCTGTTTTAACAGAGGCAAAAAAGGAAACAATTACTTGCCGATAAAGGAGGATGAAACAAACGGTGACAGAAAGAAGCATCTAACTTATCTTGGATGGAAAACAAAGTAGGACAGTAGCATTTCTAAAACGGTTGCATTGATTCATATTAACAGAGACATTCTCTTGAAACAACATTCATTTAAAAAATGTAATTTACTTTTACCAGTGGCATTGCTTCAATTTTCCGGCGGCATTCTTAGATTAACAACAGCAAAATAGATGTATGGGACATGCCAGCACCATGTGCGTCCACACGTATAAATGGGTGATGCAGAGTATGTAGCCAAGCAGCATATATGTGCTGGTCCCATATTTGTTCTCTTTGAACCTTCTTCCTATGTGAGGGCAGCAAATCTAGTCCTGCACAAACTACCCGACCCCCCAATTTCTTTCCCTTTTCAACAAAGAGATCGGTTCCTTACAGATGTGTGTACTGGGTTACCCCCTTTTTCCCTTTTCGACCTACAAAGCGGCTGGATAGCCAGTCTATACTACTTTCCGCCCCTCCTTTCCTCATTGAACCACGTCCTAGATTCTTGCTCCAGCCCACCGCACCCTTCTTTCCTCTTTGAACCAAGACCTAGATTCGACTACAGATCGAAAAAGATCCACATGCAGCTAGAGCAACGACGGTTTCAAAGAAACTTATACCTTAGGGTCGTCGGGATGTGGCAAGGCGTGCGGCGGGAGGCCGGATCTTCCCACACTACGTACGGCAGCGAGGAAGAAGGGGTCGGTGGCCCTCCCGCACAGGCGCTGGGTGAAAGAGAATAGCGCAGCCGGCAGTGGATTGCCTCCCTTGCCGAAGGCGATAGAGTGAACGCTGCACCTCCTCCCCTTCCCGGTGCGACGGGATACGGACGCCTCCTTCACCAGCTGTGAGGGGGGGAGAGAGACAAGAGGCCAACGCAGTCTTGTTTAGATCTGGTGAAGAGAGGGTGAGAGACTGTGAATATAGCAAACCCTAGCAAATGAACGCTGAGCCTCCAGCGTGTAACATATATGGAGAGGGTGAGAGAGCGAGACGCGAGAAACTCTATCAAACAAGAGGCTATAATGGAGTAAAAAAATCTCTCCATAGCAGTGGTTTTAAATAGAATACGCGCGTTCCCGGAAAAAGAAATGAAAACTGGTGAGCAATTTTTTAAGGGTCTGTCTAGGACACATCCAGATGTGACATAGTTATGTCACATCTAAGTTGATGTCCACTCTGTTTGTGGTCTATTTTTTCCTAGTTTTTTTGTTTCTTGTTGCTACATTATATACTCGTGGGAGCTTAGATGTGATATCCATAAATAACATCTAGATGTGAATTAGACAAACTGATTTTCTAACGTACCAAGAAAGAAAACTCGATCAAAAACACGCCCCCGCTTCCAGGTCGCGAGAGTCGTCGCGCACACACACATAGACATAGACATGCATATCCGTGTTTACGTAAAATTCCATTTCCATCTCCATCTCCAATCATATGTGTCCAACTGGAACATTATTTACGTTGTTAATTATATACGCAGCAATATTAACGTACAACATCTCTTGTTTGCGCACGTCCGGACCGCTGCCACGGCCGGTCCTGACCAACCCGAACCCTCTTCATCACCCGCGCGTGCTTCCCGCCCAAAACGGTCAGTGCCGCATTCATGCCCGGCCAGAGCGGACACAACCTCTCACTGGCGCCGGCATTGAAGTGGCGCGCCGGCCGAGAGAGCGTCGCCCGCGCCGCTTCCGGGTGCACGCGGCTGCTCTGCATTCAAAGGTCGCAATAGCCGGCTACAACATGCATGTAAAAAGTTCTTGGGAGTCCGTGCTACAGCTAGCTGTCCTCCCCCAACTCGTCAATCTCTTCCAGTAGTGCTAGTACTCCATGCGCGATCCATCGACAAGCAGGCGGGAAAGTTATCGTATACTCGGTTTGCGGTGAGTGGCATGCCGAGCGACCGTGTGGGGTCGAGCCATGGAGGAGGGTGAGACATGAACACGACACACATGATTTAAACGTTGGTTTTGCTCGATGGCGCGATCCAACGAAACGAAACGTTGGTTTCTCTCCGTTTCCATTTTTTCTCCGGAAAAACGGAAACTTTCCACTCCATTTTCATTCCTATTCCAAGGTTGCCCCGTTACAACATTCCATCAAATACAAAGGAAAACTAACACGCATGCTGATGCATCTCAATGATTCACAGATCATAGCCAATATTTACTTCACAACTAAAGAAAAAGTTGTGAGAGCGTGTACGAAAGAAAGACTACTGATGGGGTCACTACGACTTAAACCCTAAACCCTAAACATGATTTAATTTCCTGGCCAGGTAGAACCTGTCGAAGGAAAGATGGCTGGCACCCTCGGATCATACGATGCTTTTGTGCAGTTCCACTAAAATCGACCTGAGCATCCCTGATGGCAAAGATATTGAAGAAATGTGATTAGAATAATCGTACTGGCACTAGTTCATGAGACATAAACTCATCACAAGTAGAAGCCGGTAGAAGTAGAGAAAGATCGACATGGAGATGGAGCTACGACAGTGGAGCAAGCTGGCTCCAAAAGGAAGATGGACTACCTGGGACGTCGGGCTGTAGCTAGAAGGGTGGTTGGGACGCGGCATCGGCCCATACCGCGGTGACACCCGATTGGGACGCACCGACTGTGGGTTTTCTCCCTCGCCGATGTTGACCGCGTCTACGCAGAACATTGTTCCCTTCCCCCAGCTGTGGGATCAGGCCCGTCGTTCTATGCTTGTGAAGAGAGCAACCTAAGCAAGCAGGCTTGTAGCTTAGGCTCCTGCTAGTGTATATATAGTGGTTTTCTTTTTCTCTCCATATCAACCATTTTATATTGCGTACGTGTCATTCAAGAGTGAAATGATGGTTGCTTCTTCCGACTAACTTACTGTGTGATTTGACTGCTCCTTAGTGGCCCCTACACGTACTCCCCCTACGTGTATGCAACAGTCACACGTACACATGGACGCAAAAACGCGCGCGACGCCCTAATGCATGCATGTCCGAGCACACGACGGAACACACACGGTCACGCTCAAGTGCTCAACCTACACGTGCATGCACACACATACTCAGTCAGGGTGAGCTAGTGACCGTATAAACACCGAAAAATATATATATTGAGCGCATTGAGCGTATTATGAAGTCCACTGACCGTATTTTTACAAATATACAGTGACAGATAGTGTATTTATCTCGTTTGAAATTAAGCCATATTAACCGGAGAGGAGGCAGTATGGACTAGCATGACTTTGCTGTGTACCGTCAACTTGCCGAACGAGGAGAAGGTTGCGGGACGGGAGAAGCTTGCGCGCGGTGGCTCGCACGACAAGGAGAAACTCTTGACTAATGCAAGCTCTCCCTCTCTCAGGCGTTGGACGTGCAACAGTTAATTTGGTGTCAGATTGCCAAAAGCATACACTATACTACTAGTGCTATTATTGTTTGACTTCCCGAATAGGCGAACAGCCAAGCGCAAAGTTTACTAGTACTACTACTATAGTCTATAAAGGTACGTACTATACAAGTACTAGGAACTGGATGGAGGAGCGTCTGCACTCTTATTATAATTTTAAAATGTGATAAAGCAATCTTCAACACATTTGGTTCTCTTCGAGGGTTCTCACATGTGATAATGGAAGTTGATTGCATGGAACACTCGCCACAATTCTCGCTTAATTCTGGCTCATATCCTGTTACAAATAGTAGCGCTCGGTAATATTTCCTCTTTTTCTGTTAATCAGCATGTAAACAGGTCAGCAAACCTTGCGGCGCATCTTCATGTGAACCGTGCTTGCTGCACTTTGAATGTGGCCGAGAGCTGGCTTGATGAAACACCTCGCTTCCTACTTATTTTTTTGCGGGGTACCTCGCTTCCTAGTGACCAGTGTCTTGGCTGATCGTCCTAAGAATGCTTATATATGAATAAAGCTCTCTCATTTACCCGCAAAAAAGATTAAGCCATATTAACCGGAAAGGAGGGAGTATGGACTAGCACTACTTTTTGGTGTGTCCCGTCAACTCGCAGAACGAGGAGAAGCTTGCAGGACAAGGTGAAGCTCGCTTACGCCTTTTGACTAATGCAACCTACCCTCGGTGGACATGCATCAGTCCATTCGGTGTCAGATTGTCAGAGGCATACACTGTAGTACCCAACATGCGGAGTACCATCATTGTTCAACTTCACGAAGAGGCGAAGAGCCAAGCGCAGTAGTACGAGTTGTACTACTACTAGAACCGCATGGTGGAGCGTCTGTACTGTTTTTTTATCTGTGATAAAGTACACGTTTATTCCGAAGAAGGGCGGAAAACGGCAGCCCAACATGTAATGAATGATATCGATCAACCAACCATGCTCCAATATATCTTGTCCTCCGTGCGAGCCCGTCTGTGTGTTCTCGCTCCTCGTCTCTCTCAAGGAACGGCGGGTTGGCTCTTTGCCGTCAATTGAGATCGGTTTGCTCACACTCTTGTCCCACATGTCAATGATATGCCAAGAGGAGGTGCGTTTACCGACTGGCCATACGCGTACTTGGTTTTGCACCTTCATACTACTCCCCCCTCCGTCACAGTTTACAGGGCGCGCTTCATTATGATGCATTTCTCTCAATGCATTTCCACCATGAGAGAGACTTTAGACACGTTTGGTTTAATGCTCAATTAATTAGGGCGTGGTAACCGCAATCAAGTCCACAATTTTCTCTCCATGTACTGTACTACTACGGAGTGGAGTAAGTGCATGCATGTGTGTACCCGGGGTGGAAGCACTGCATGCATGTGTGTACGCATTATTCCCTCTAGTAATAGACGCCGTGCTATAACTACCAATGCTATTTTTCAGGCCGATCGCTAGTCGCCTTGGTCCCATAGATTTTTTTTTCTGAAGCGCGCTGTATAAACAGTGACGGATGGAGTAGTATGAGCGGATTCAAAGAAGAGCGTATTGATGGTTGCTTCTTCAGAGCAACTTACAGTGGGAAAGGTGGGGCTTATGATTTGACTTCTCATTACTCACTATTAATGCAGCGCAACGACCGGGCTGAGTCTCCCATGCGGTTGTGCACTACCCCCTCGGTACTTAAATATACTCCGGAGTATTTGTCTTTCTAGAGATTTCAATGAGTGACTACTCAAATATTTGTCTTTTTAGAGATTTCAAATGGACTAGCACATACGGATGTATATAGACATATTTTAGAGTGTAGATTCACTCATTTTTCTCCGTATGTAGTCACTTGTTGAAATCTCTAGAAAGACGAATAGAATATTTAGGAACGGAGGGAGTACACATACGAAGCAAAATGAGTGAATCTACACTCTAAAATATGCCCGTTTGAAATTTGTAAAAAGACAAATATTTAGGAACGAAGGAGTATAATTTTGTGCATGGCACATGGACCCGAATGATGAAGAGGCTTCTGGCAATGCTATCAAGCTTCCATCATTTGTTTACATAATTGACGTACTATACAAATAATTTTCCAGCGACATGAAATTGTACAATGGTGTGAGCTTTCAGCTTTTGTTTCGCGTGTCTTGCCATTGATGCTCTTTCGGAAACAATAAAAAATTAACTTCCTTACTAATGCATGTCAATTATTAGCATATCAGAGCTAATAATTACATCACAACTGAAGACAGAGTTGTGAGAAGGTGTTAAATTAAAATTGATCCATGCTTTCATTGGCAGCAACGTCCCCCCAGCTCTGTCTAAATCAACAAGGCATGCTGGGAAAAAAGTAGCTGTCTGGAGCATGCAACATTCCGATCATTTTGTGCAGTTCCACTAAAATAGAGATGAGCGTCTTTGTTCCAAAGATATTAAGTGTGATTACGATAATAGAGGACTGCTGATGAAACAATAAACACACAAATAGAAGCCGGTCACCTTTGCAGTCTCTCTTAAGGCTAACTAGTTGGAGAAGATTAGGCTCGGAGTTGGATGAGGAGGATAGAGCAAAACCAATCTCCCTTTGTGCAGTTGCACTGAAATGTAGAGACGTTGCCCGTGTGACATTTTAGTACAACTGCACAAAACACTCTTAAGAAAAAAGTGATTTGTGCAGTTCACCAAAAGGTCGCAATAGCAGCGAGTAGAAAGGAAACAATTACTGGCCAATAACAGTTGATGACACATGCGACGACAAAAAAGAAGCATATTCCTTGTCCTAAGGGAAGATAACAACACGGTTGTGTTTGTCTAAAACGGTGTGAGGACGAGGATGCAATATGGAAAGTACGCCGGACGAGCTACGTTTTGGGCAAAGAACTATGGAAGATCCACATGCAGCGACGTGGGAAGACGGGCAGTGGAGCAAGGCCGGAGGGGATACCTGGAGGTCGTCGGGATGTAACTAGGTGAGCGGCGGCGGGCGGAATCTGCGAGCAGGTGGCGTAGGCCCTGCCGCGCCGGAGCTTGGTCAGAGAGAACGGCGTGTACCGCAGATCGGGACGTGCTGCCTCAGCACCGTCAAACGGAGAAACGATGCACTTCCTCCCTTTCCCTCGGCGGACGGGATGCGGCCGGATCAGTGACCAACGGTGAGAGAGAGGCCACCACACTCCCTTTCCCCGGCGGACGGGATGCGGCCGGATCAGTGACCAACGGTGAGAGAGAGAGGCCACCGCAGCCTTGTGTGAGATACTCTGAAGAGCGACAAACCAGGCAGGCAGGCTCCATTGTATATAGTGAGTGGACTACCTTTTTCTCCATAAAAATCGTTTTATATTCTGTGTACGTGCCATTGAGCGCTATAACTTTATTTAAAAAAATAACGCGGCAACGCGTCAAGTCGAACTTTGTTTCGTGCACGTGTGGTACACGACCTCCCTAGGTAAACAACCGCTACATGCGTTCAAATTAGCACGTGGGCTGCCATTTCGTAAAGAAATGAGCTCCACCGTGTACCCGCGCAGGTGTGGCTGGGCACGAAGCGTGAGTACGTGCACGGTGCACCTATTCTCTTCTTGTATACGTACACCACCTATGTGGGGTTGTGTGAGAGAGATACAAACC
>NC_057805.1:335023990-335042248 GCF_018294505.1 Triticum aestivum
GTAACATATGCAATGTGTGTGAAATAGAGTCCTGGATATAACATATATATAGAGGGGGCGATCCACGAGAAGAGAGTGGAGGTATCATCGGCTTGAGGTGTCCATAGAATCGAAGAGAGGGATGATGTGTGTGTGTGTGTGTGTGCGCGTGCGATCGATAAAGAGTGCCATCGAATTTGTGTGTGCCCACGTCAAAGATATAGAGTGGCTGGCCTACTGGAACGTGAGATGGGACATGTGCAGTTTGTCTCTGTGGCATGGATACCTACCTGCAGCGCTCGACTATCGGTGTGTGGTGGGGGAAGAGGGAGGCCCAATTAACTATAGAGGCACAATGGCTGGTATATGTGTGGAGGAGGAGAGAGGCCTGCCTCATGTATTAAGGAGATCGATCTGCCTCATGTATTAAGGGAGATCGATCGGCATCCATGCATATGTGCAGGAGAGGAATAAGGTTGGAAGAGAGACAGAGCTAGAGTGTTGGAGGGGGTGGTAGTGGAGTTGCTTCTAACAAATGGTGGGATAGGCTTGCTAGACAAACGGAGGGCACGCCCGCAATATCAATAAGAGAGGAGATGGCTGCTTGGTGTCTGTGCACGTGTGTGTGAGAGACGGGTCAGGAGGCATGCACGAATGATGAGGGGGGACGATGTGGCTGTGATAAGCAGACGTAACTACATAGGAAGATCAATCGCCCTTTGTTAGAGAAAGGAGAGGCATAACTTGTGAGGTACGTCGATCGATGGGGGTAGTTAAAGTCGATCTAGGTATATGTTGGGAGATCGATCAGTATACATGCATGTGTGTGTTAGAAGCAAATGAGGCACGAGGAGAAGGATAGAGAGAGAGGGATGCATGTAGGAGGTGGTACGAGAGGCATACTATATCGAGGGGGAGGAGTGTGCGAGTACGAGAATGATGAAAAGAGTGGTGGGAGTGAGGCATGGACGGTGACAAGAGAAGAGGGGAAGCTTGTGTTTGTGCTAGGCACACTTGGCTAGATAGGCATATCGATCGATGTGTGCCGTAAAGAAGGAGCTGGGGGGCCTACACACACCATGGGTGAACGACCTAAAGTGAAAAGACGAATTTGCGTGATGGAGCTAGAGAATGCTGAGGGAGGGTGAGAGGGATGCGGGCGTGTGCATGCACAAGAGAAAGTTAGCGCTAGCTATAAGATAAGAGGGTTGTGTGGGTGTAAAAGACGAATAGAGATCATATAAACTTCATTATAAAAGCGAATTCGGATATTTGAAGAATTTATCATAGTGTTTCAAACCGACGCATGTGTGAATATATATAATGGTGATACACATGGTGTGGTTATGAACATGTTATACTACATTTAATATATTTTATCTCTACTCTTATAAAAAACGGAGTTGTTGATGATGGTGTGTCTGCCATCCTGCATTATAGGTCGTCCGATTTATATCTGGCGGATAGCAAGGAAACTATGATGGTTGAAGTTGGCAACAATCATGATTGTAGATTCTTATTGAAATAGAGAAACGAATTCAAATTTAGTTCGAATTGCAGCGGTAGTATAGACATTTGGAATGCACTAAAATGTTGGTATGAGTAGGTTACATGCATTATACAGCAAGCGAAAAAATTAAATCGGACATAACATGGATTCATACTCCCTCCTTCCATCTATATAGGGCGTAATGAGATTTTTAAGACCGCCTTTGACTATTGACAAGATTAATAGTACATGACATGCACAATGTGAAAATTATATCATTGAAAGAACCTTTCACAGACGAATTTAACGGTGTGCTTTGTGTAAGTTGCATGTCATATATCATTGCTCTAATATTTGGTCAAAGTTAGCATCAAAAAACGCATTAGGCCCTATATAGATGGAAGGAGGGAGTAGCTTTGAATAGCATTTGTATAGTAAAACGGGGCAAGACTCTCTCTTTGTGTGGTGTGAATAGTTTTATTTTTTTTGTTTTCTTTTTGGTTGAGGGAAGTGCGAATTGATTTGGTACGTACAAGTACAATATTACTACACGTTAGGCTTGTCCCTAAAATTCAACCTGCGTCTTGTTATATCCCGAAAATTCAGATTTCGTGCTCCCAAAACTGGCGCTTTCACAACCCGCACCTTGCTATCCCGAAATTACAACGCGAGCGAAAACTCCCTCCAGCCGCCAAATCCCGACACGCGAAATCCCCCTTCTAACCCTGAGCCGAAAGGGCCGCTAGTTCAAATCGGTGGGGGGTACTTTTGTAACAACCCTACATTTTGGACAAGCGCGTCCCTAAGTCATGCTTCACCCCCTCCCATCGCCCCCTTTTCGCCATTCGAAATCCCAGGCCGCCATAACCTCTCCGCTCCAGCCGCGAAACACCACCCTCCTCCGTCCGCCACGTCACCGCTGCCCAGCCGGAGCCTCTTCCCCGACGACGTCGTCCACCGCAACAGCTCGACGTCCCTCGTCCACCTCCCCGGATGAGGATCCGTCGTCCATCTCGCCGTCCCGCCGGTTCAGCCGCCCCGTCCTCCACCTCCAAGGAGCTGCTCCGACGATTGCCTCGTCTATCGCGGTTGCTCCATCCCCACAGCGCCGCCTTAACCTGCTCCATCGGAACCGCAGCATCCTCACCGACTCCTCGGACGAAGCCGAGGCCTACTCGGCGCCACCAAAGAGGTTGTACACTCATCGCATCGCACCTTCTCCTTAACTCGACCTCCTGGCGCCGACGGTCCTCCATCCCGCACCCCCATGGAGCGGCTACCTTGAAGCCGGCGCCGCGGGCGACATCTCCACGGCGGCTCTCCCCCAGTGCGAGGCCCCTTCGGCGGCGGCGTCCATACCAGCCGGATCTGCTGCTGCTCCGGCTCTCGCTCGCTCGCGCTGCTGCTGCTCCGGCTCTCGCTCGCTCGCGCTGCTGCTGCTGCTGCTGCTCTGGCTCTCGCTCGATCGCTCGCTCGCCCATCTGCTGCTGCTGCTCTCCCCCTCGCTCGTGCTACTGCTCTGCTCCGATTAAGCCACACTTCAGTCGACTGAATCGACTTTTGGGTCAGTCAATTTTCAGGGGTTGGGGGGGCTCGCCGGAGTTAAGGAAGAACCACCCGCAGCGGGGACGGGGGCTCGCCGGAGAGGTACCCCACTATCTATCTTAGGGTTCAGGGTGGGGGCAGGGGGCCTAGAGGGCTGGCCGGGGCGGCGGTGGCGAGTTGTTTCGGGGCGGCGAGGCGGGGCTGGGGCCGGCGGTTCGGCCGGTGGTGGCTGGCGGCTCAGGGGGGTGCAGGTTGAAGATGAACTGCAGGCCCTCCCTAAACTACATGTCAAGTGCCTCTCTGCTACCATTGCGTTCAGTTTCGACAGTAGCATTCAGATTCCACAGTAAATTTCAGTTTCGACGGTTAAGTTCAGAGTCAACAGTTTTTACCTCATCTGTTGTAGTCAGGTGGTTTTTGGTGATGTTAATTTTACATCCATTTTACATCATCTATTGGAGATGCTATTAGAATCCCACTTGAGATTGACGATGTCTGTCTTGTGCTGCTTCAGCCTTGACGTCTTACGGCTCACCGGAGCTGCTCCAACGACAGAACGATCCGTCACAACAAAGCAGTGCCCTGGACGCCGTCTACAGATTCCTCAGATCTTCCTCCACGCCTCCGACAACCACCTCTGCCTCAACTGCTTCAGCGACCAACCCAATGATGCTGAGGTCGAAACGGCTACGGCAAAGAGGTTGTACACTTGTTGCATCACTTATTACTATACATTCACGTCGATCCATTAGGGCTATTTTGGTTCAATGGAAAAACGTCGATCCACTGGTTGTTACCATCACTCTAAATTTCTGCATGCTCTCCTTACATAATCTCACCATATTTTTTTCGTATGCATGTCAGATATTGTACACAGTCATGCTGAACATGTAGAGAAAAAGAGAAGAGTTTTGTGCGGCAATACAATGTCATGCAGACATCGCTCCATGGTGGGTTCAATGGCAAACCCTCCCCACCCCTCTCCAGATTGTAATCCAGAGGAAGATATCTGTTCTGAGGCGGACTCAGAGGCCGCTGACCACTCCTATTTACCCCCCCAATGTGTTTGCTCTACCTTGGCATGATGATGTTAGTCATATCATGCATATGTTGCCTTGCAGTGCCTACTTTTGACATCATATATGTCATCTGCTTAGTTTAGACATGTTCTGTGATGCCACCTGTTTAGTTTCTATATCATATATGGGAATTATGCAGTCTCATGTCTTTTAGCCAGCCATAATATATGTGAAATGTGCAATGCCATCCTGTTTAACCAGGCATCATATATTTGAATGATATCTTGCCCATCCTTTTCTTCATTACATTTCCATTTGTCGACAATGTTTGTACATTAAACTACTCTTCCTGTGAATCAGCCATTTGGGTGGGAGATGGAAAATCTGGAGTGAAAACAAGGCCTTCAGAGCAGATAGTGCTACCTGTCGAAGCAGATCTCTTGTTGGGTCCCGATAGCTCCTCAAAGATGGATTCAGAGACAGATGACCAGTCCTATTCCCCCACTGAGGTGTATGCTCTAATTTGGCACGGTTATACTGCTCATATCATGCATACGGTGTCTTGCATTGCATAGTTTAGACATCATATACACAATATTCAACACCATGTTCTTAGTTCAGACATCATATCGAATGCCCTTTGTTTAGCATATAAATCACATATGTGAATTAAATGATGCGATCCTGATTACTTAGATAACATGTAGGTGAATTATGTCATGCGATCCTGTTTAGTTATTCATCATATCTTTGAATTATGTTATGCTATGCTATCCAGTTTAGATAGACATCATATATGTGAAATTATGTCATGCTATCCGTTTTAGTTAAACAATATACATGTCAACTATTTCATGCCCTCTTTTTTCCACACTATCTATTGCATCTGTCTCTCATACAATGTCTGTACATTCAACTATGTTTCCTGTTTATCAGCCATTTGAATTGGAGCGGGTGATGCCAGTATCTAGCGGACTAAAAACACGGTCTTCAAATAAAATAGTGCTACCTCTTGGTGGAGATAGCACCCCGGTTGTACATGCACAAGAACCAGCCCTACCACACATACCCCAAACTCTCGCAGATTGTACCCCTACTGCGATGGACAGAGAACCAGCTTCACCCAATCTAACCCCAACCCCAGCTGATAGTAACCCAGTTCCTGTTGACACAGCACCATCTCCACCATAGAGCTCCCAAACAAGAGCAGTTAGTAAGGCAGCTCCAGTGCCCAAAGGGCCAGTACTATCACGGCGAACCCCAACTCCACCAGTTAGTACGCCTATTCCTGTGGAGGAAGCACAACCAGCTAGTCGTAATTTAGCATCTATCGCATTTGATGTTGTTAAATCGTATGTGCGTATCTTCCCATCTTGGAAATATTATACTGAAGATGAAGGAAAATGCCAGTTGCAGGTGTTTGTCCAGGAGTTATGTGTATGTAATGTTATTCATGGCAATTACTTTGCTTCGTCCCATACATCCTACCTCCATGATGGTTATAATACAGCAAATTTTCCCATTTTTCTCTATAGAGAAGGACCGATTTGGAAACTCAGGATGAGGTAACCTGTGCTAATACCTCTTCTATATTCAAGAATGCTTGGTGGCAGTATCGGAATTACCTGAAGAAAACGTACTTCACCGGCAAAGAAACTCATCAAATTCCCTTACGTTCTCCTGAGACACATTTACTGGACGATGACTGGGAACGCCTTGTTCTGTACTGGTCCCGAACCAAGAATGTGGTAAGGTCTGTGAGCTCATTTTCTAATTTTAAGTATTATATTCTTGCTTCTTACTGTACTCTGTTCATGTAGAACAAGTGCCTAAACCTGAAGAACAACTGTTCTAATTTAAGATTCCATTGCTATCATAGTTCAAAAAAGTGCTAGGCGTTAATTGTGCGTTTTGCCACCGCCTTGCGCTTTACTGACCAAAGCGCATGCTTATGCGCAATTATGCATAGATTATGTGTAGTTATGCGCAATGCGTTTTGCCAACGACTAGAGCCTAGGCGCGCCTTTTTTAACTATGATTGCTTTGCTCTTGTATCACTGTATTTACTCATACAAACTTATTTTTAAATTGAAGGATCCAATCGAAACTCCAATGGCACAGCAGGTATGTTCACGCATGTTTCTTTAACAGGTTTGCTCTTATCAATAGCTCTGTTGATTTCAATTTCAATTGTGTATACAGTTGACTTTCATATCATGCACATTACTAGCATCACAACAGAGCCAAATAGTGTTGTTGTACATGTAGACCCGTGGTACCCATCTGAAATCTTGTTGTGCCGTGTAGTTTCCCACGCTTTGTATTCTTTCACTGCTGCTTTGTCTTGAACTGATATGATTTGAACCGTGTCTCTATTTTGATTTGGCAAGACAATGCAGTGACCATAGGACATAGATATATGTCTGTTTGATGCTTTTATTATGTACTAGTACTTGGCAATAGAAGACTTGGTAGTTTAATCCTGTCCACCTTACTAATGAACTGGTTAACCGAAATGAGTTTCATATACTAGTACATGCTAAACGTGTTATGTGTCTGCTTGTTTCTTCTTTTAGAATGCTAACAGAATATTGGGGAAGAGTGCCTTATTAAGCAATGGTAAAGGAAGTAATGCAGATAAGGTTCGGGATAGTGACACATCCTTGTTGGTCTCCAACAAAGCTGATAAAACAGCTAAGGAAGACTATCTTGAAGACAGCGAGACAACCCCAAAGGGTTGTCTTGGTTTAGTGTTCGAGTTACTGGCCACTACCGCTTGCATAAGCTATTCAAACTCACTGTCTGAATCAGTTCGGTTTCTTGAGTCTCAACTACAAGTTGAAAGACATCGATCAGCTGTGCTGCGACAAGAAGCGGAAGGACTGCGGAAGTCCCTGGAGCATTCAGATGCATACTTTCTGGTGCAACAGCAAGCGTTGGAGGATTTTGGCGCCAAACAGGACAAAGCTAATCAGCTTGCTAAGCTTATTGCCAGCATGGTGGATACCCAGGATAACGTTTCTTGAGCTCTTCTGAAGTTGTTTCAGTTATGCTCTTGTTTTGCTCCGCGTTTATTTGCACTGGTGGCCAATTTTGACGGCCAGTGTATGTAATGTGCTGCTTTGTTCCCTATATTTGCACTGGTGGTGAACTTTGATGCCCAGTGGATGTAATATGTGTAATAGCGGTAATAGGCTAGCGTTAATTGCTTGCTTATTTATTTCCTTATTGTCTTGTTTAGTTGTTTGCTTGTAGTCACTGCAGTTCTTTTTCTGTTTTTTTCTAGTGGCCACAATAGCCTATTTTTGGTAACTAGGCCAAAATAATCATGGCAACACACGGACTGTTGTAACCATGGGCCTCCTGCAGGCCGTATGATCCATGGGCCTTCGTCCGGCCGTAGGATCCATCGGCCTTCTATACGGGCCTTAGGGTCCATGGGCCTTCTACGGGCCATACGGGCCGTATGATCCATGGGCCTTCTACGGGCCATACTATCCATGGGCCTCATACGGGCCGTAGGATCCATGGGCCTTCTACGGGGCGTATCATCATTTCGCCAATCATGGGCCGTACTATTCGTGGACCATAACGGGCTGTTAATAGGCCGTATTTGATAACTCTGTGAAAACAGCCCAACGGGTTTTTTTGACATGAAAACGGCCCAACGTATTAACGGTCCGCAAATGGGCCGACTGTAACAACGGGCTGAATTTGGCCCACAAGCAGAAAATGACAGTAACGGGCCGTATGTAACCAATGCTGCAAATGAGCCCAAGAATCAATGGGCCCTGAGAAGGCCGAAAGATAACTTGGGCTGGAAACGGCCCAATGGAATAACGGGCCGTTAATGGGTATAAAGTGATACACTGTTCATTACGGGCCAGTTTCACCATGGGCCGTTAATGGGCCAAGAGTTACAAAGGTCCTCATATGGGCCGAAAGAAGTCATGGGCCACACATGGGCTGGAAGTTAAAACGGGCTGAATCATATTGGACGGCCCAGATGACGCTACTGGTCCTAATTCGGATAGGGCGTAACGGGCCCTGGGTTAGCGGGCTGTAAATGGGGTATATGCGAACAGGCCGTTAACAGGCTTTCCATGGGACCGCCCGCCACCTTTTGACCAAGTCAAACGGGCCGGCCTTTTCGCAGGAATGGGCCTCTGTTGGGCCGTGCCACGTGTCACCGTATCATAGGCGCCTTCGGTCCAATGAGCGGATGACATCTGTCCCAACGGTAAGCCGACACGTGTTTCCTCCAGCCAATGATGATTTTACACGTGGAAAATCCCCATTGGTCGGGGCTGTTAACGGGTTATCGGATCCAAAACCCGACCCGATAGCTTAACGGCGTTCCGTTACGGTGGATGCCACGTGTCGGTCACCCTTGATGAAAGCACTTCTGTGACGCGCGATTTATCGTCATGGAAGTGGACACCTCCGTGATGATAATTTTGGCAATGTCATGGAACACTTATACGACAGCACAGGTATGACTAACTCTATTCTGTCATAAATTTGTCATGGATGTACATGCATGACAGAAAACGCGACCTACTGTGACAAACACGTATCATCACGGAAGTGTATTTTTTTTGTAGTGCATGCTGGTATTTTTGCACTCACACAAGAATTATGACCCCACTATTTTGGAGTACGTAAAGCTCCTGCAGTACCATGATGTCAAGCACACAACAATCATGTCCATGCTATCTGAAAATGAAGATGGAAGCTACTTCCTAAGCATGACCGGACGTGACCTACTAAACCAGTAAGTATTCAAACACCCACATACTGCAATGTAAAATAGCATCCTAGCTCACAACCCTTTGCTAGCAAAAATAACAAATGCATGTTTGCATGTGATTTGCAGGAAAGCCATGAATGCAAGGAAAGATGATTTGGATGATGTATTGAAACTTGTTTCATTTCTTCAAAGACATGAAGGCAATAAATGATGAGTTTTTCTATGACATCCAAGTGGACAAGGACAAGTCAATTAAAAACATTGTCTGGTCCAATGCAAGCTGCCGAGGAGCCTATCAAGACTTTGGCGATTGCATAACATTTGACACAACTTACAAGACCAACAGATTTCATATGCCTCTGGGAGTGTTTGTTGTAACAAACCATCACTTGCAGTCAACGATATTTGCTGTTGCCCTGATAAGAGACGAAGATGCAAAGTCATTCAAGTGGCTGTTCGATACATTTGTACGGTGCATGAATAACAAGCACCCAATTTGCATTCTAATAGGTGAGTTCAAAAAAAACTCTTCAAGTTTCATCATCTTTTCAGTATATGGGTCTGTGTTGGGTACATTGGTTTTGTCTGAAAATAATGTAAAGAATGCAGTTCAACCACTGTTAGCACAGAAGTCCAACTAGCGGTACAAGAAAGAAAAATTATCTGCCACATGTTTAGAAAAAAATTAGTTATGAATGTGAAGTTCAAATACATGAATCATAGAAGTTCAAGGACAAAGTTGTAAGATAAATATATGTAGCATGTTCAGAAAAATATAGTTATTTATGTGAAGTTCAAGCACTGGTACCACAGAAGTTCAGCAACACTGCTGTAAGAAAAAATTTGAGTGTGACACTACTAGTTTGTCCTACTACTAACTGTGAAGTTCAAGCACTGGTACCACAGAAGTTCAACAACACTGTTGTAAAGAAAAAATACATGTGACATTCTTAGATACCATACTGCTAGATGTGAAGTTCAAGTACTTGTACAACATAAGTTCACCATCAGTACAAAAAAGAATCAAGTTTCATTTTTTTTAATTCATGCAGACCAATGCCCATCGATGGCGAAAGCTATACCACAATCATTTCCAAACACCGTCCACAAGCTATGCCGTTGGCACATCATGAAGAATTATAGGGAATACCTCGCGTTGCTGTACAAAAAGTATAAAACATTCAAAGAGGAGTTCACAACTATATTAAACTGGCCGCTGATGCCAACGGAGTTTGAAGATGCCTGGGCTGAACTCGTGCACAAGTACAACCTGGAGAACGACCAGATGATCAGCTCTGGAGTGATAGGAAGATGTGGATTTCAGCATATTACAAGAACATTTTTTGTGCTAGAATGACTTCCACACAACGAAGCGAGAGCATGAACCACGTGCTAAAGAAAGGGTTTGTCAAGGGGACCCAGAACCTACACAAGTTTGCTAGGCGGGTCAATGCTTGCATACAAACTCGGATGCAAAAGGAGAACGAGCAAACAATGACCAGCATGGTATGATGACAAGTACAAAACACCCCCATCATGTTCTGTTTACCTTCAACATGTGCGCTTTGAATTTAAAAAAATGAAACCCATGACTCTGCTTCGACTAATATCTCACTTTTTGACATGTGCAGACCAATCCTGTGACAAAAACAACTTACGGCTATGAGGAAGACATGTCTATCAAGTACACGAGAGCCGTGTACACCGAGATGAGGAATAGGATGAGAAAAGCAACGCTATTTCGCGAAAAGCGTACAGCAGGGCCCACTAAGTACCTTGTGTACTACCACAACAAGCCTGGCCATGATGATGAAGAAATATTTTCCTGGTCAAAGCATGAATTCCAGGTTGTAGCTGACCCAGAGAATGAAATATACGAGTGTGAATGCAAGCTCTGGACACACACAGGTGAGCGAAAAAACAAACTCATTAAATAGCTAGACTAGTAGTATCATATAAAAATTTATGAAACTCATTGCTGGCTCACAAACTATGTATTCTGCTTTCATCACAAAATGCAGGCCTGTTCTGCCTTCACATCATGAACATACTGGACTACCTCAAGCCTGACAAATTTCCAAACAAGTCTATCCTCAAACGGTACACAAAGACTGCAAAATCACAACCAACCTTTGATACAAGGGACTACAACACAACTGCATCGGATGGCAGCTCAAGGCTATCGAAGCAAGACATCTTGCTGCAGCTGAATTTGATGGTTAACAAAAAGTGATGAGATGTGACCAGCAATATGACAGAGCCTACTATGTTCTCAAGAGGCTCGTGGATGCTGACGAAAGGATGGCTGAAGAGGACGCTGAAATTGAAGATGACCTTCATTATTATGCAGCTGAAATGCTCAACGCCACCGCTGAAGCCAACCAATGCAAGCAGGGTGATGGCCAATCAATGGAGCAGCGACAGCAAGAGACGGTGAAACTGCCGTTGTATTCTGAAACAAAGGGTAGGAAGAAAATTATTGCAGCAAAGAAAAGTGACAAGAGAGCTCAAATAAAGGCACCACCTGTAGGAAGAGTTGTCGTGCTCGATGAGAACGGAGTGCCACTTGGACACAGGAAATGTAGTGTGTGCAAACAGGTTGCGGGACACAACAAGCTGACCTGTCCAACACTCTTGGAAAGAAACAACGCTGAGGAGGTCAAGCAACCCAAATCTCAAAAACAGCAGCCAAAAGTTATGGAACAAAAGAAGGGACCACACCCAAAGAAAGCAAGCAGCAGACTTTGTAGCATATGCAAGGAGTATGAACCACATAATGCAAGAACATGCCCGAAGCGCGCAGATGCTGAAAAGACAAGCAAAAAGACAAAGAAGAAACATAAAGCAAAACCTAGAGCCATCAACAAGAAAGTGGTGGAAGATGAAGAGGAAGACGAAGATGAAGACACCGTCGAAGAAGAGGAAGACACCGTCGAAGAAGAGGAAGACGAAGAGGAAGAGGATGACGACGATGAAGAGGAAGACGGCGATGAAGAGGAAGAGGACGATGAAGAGGAAGAGGTACATGTCAAGCAAAAACCTCTACCACCAAAGCCTAGGAGGAGCGCAAGGCTGATGAACAGTTAGAATAGGTCAATTAACACAATGCAAACTTATGTCATGTCAATGTGCAGAATATTATGTCATCCCCTGGTAATATACACTGTGAAGTTCAAGTAATATTACTGCAGAAGTCCTGGTATGTTATGAGAGGAAGTGATGTGCTGGTGATGTATTCCATGAAAGTGCAAGCAGTAATAAATTGAAAAATATACACTATGAAGTTCAAGTAATATTACTGCAGAAGTTCTGGTATGTTATGAGAGGAAGTGCTATGCTGGTGCTGCTTGCATGAAAGTGCAAGCAAGAACAAAAATGAAAAACATACACTGTGAAGTTCAAGTAAGATTACTGCAGAAGTTCTGGTATATTATGGCAGGAGGTGCTCGTGTTGTATTCCATAAAAGAGCAACCAGCAAATAATCATATAGTTTTGAAGTTCAGGTCAGCTTACAGAAGAAGTTCTGGTATATAAAATCGATGTAGGAAAAAATATGCTTAAAAAAAGTTTCGCCGCATAAACTAAGGTTAGCAAGCCTAAGACAACGCGTTCAAATGTGAAGTTATGCTTGGATACGTGCAGAAGTTCATGTACAATGCCGACAAAACATAAAGAAATGTCAACAATATTTCTGCACAAAGTTACATATGAAATACATTCGCACTTGAAAAAACACAAAAAAAAAACAAATATAGATTCTACGCAAAAGCATACATATTGGTTGGGTTGAAAATTACCAATACATTACACAACACAGAATATCCTCTCCATCTGAAACCAGCAACCCAGCCACATCTCAAAGCAGAAGTTCAAGTCTACAATCATATGTTGGGGCCCAAAAATAAACAACACAAAAAAATCAAGAAGTTCAACAATAACCAAGGGAGAAGTTCAGGTACATCTGTTGGGGCAAAAAATTCAACACATGGATACTGAAAACGATGTACTACATTGAAATTCACAAAGCCAAATCATTCTTCACACCAAATACATTTGTCCACAATATCATAAGTAATAGTGCTGCACCTATAGATACAAAAATCACTAAAACATTCTTACAACCAAATCTTTACGGAATTGTTCCAATCATTATCAAACCTAAAAATCTATACGAAAATCTACAATGAAACTAATGCTTCGAATTCACGGGCCAAAGGACTGGATCTCTTTAGGGAGCTCTGAACGCATGACTTCATTCTTCTTGCTAAACATTAGAGTGTGCATGAACTCAGCCTTCCAGTCATCTGCAGCAGCCTGCAAACAAAGAAAGTAAAACGATGGTTTAGTAACGGATATCTAAAATCACAGCAGGAGCGTCTCAGCAAAAACACACAAGAAAAATTAAAGGATGATGAGACAAGAACAAAGACAGAACATACTTCCACATCACCAAAATCTTCAACAATCTCATCGCCATCATATGAAGAGCAGAACTTCACGGCAAAGAAACCACAATTATTACTCTTCTGCTTCGGAACATAGATAATAGTCGGCCTCTTTGCAATAGTCACCCAGTTAGGCTGCTTGCTCGCTTTGTACGCAGCCTTGCCGTACAACTCCTCGAGAAACCCAACAAATCTCTTGATCTGCCAGAAATAACAAAATAAGATGAAGTCAAAAACATGTTAACCAAAATAGTTAAGTTCAGGTACATAAAAAGCGACACTTGCATAAGATCCAGCTAAACAAAATGGCAGAAGTTCAACTTCCAAATCATAGTCAGTTCAAGCAGTATTACCAAAAACAGAGACAGCAACATATTTTGTCAACACAAGGCATAATAAACTTCGTGTCAAACAAGAGAATGTGAAAGGAGGTTCAGGCTAAGAAACACTCATGATATTTTGGCAGTCCCCGTGGAAACTCGTTCGCGACGTTTCCATATTAGCGTAAGAAAGTGAATCAAGGATGTCAATGCTCCCACGATATCTATTCACCACATACACACTGTAGTGCACCATTGTGCCAATTGGCTTGAATAGTATCAAGAAAACCTGCCAAAGAATGAAAGGACCGGTGAACACAAACTATAAAGCATATGTACTAAAGTACCAGCATGAACAAAAACTTCTTGACAAACTCAGCAAAAGGATGCACATGAAATTAAAAAAGCAAGAGTTATGAAAAACTAACCAGCTTTGCGTTAAGAAGGTCTTCTTCCTTGCGAACAAACATTGGGAGGAGTTTAACAGATTTTTTTACATCAAACTTTGGAACTGTTGCACCGAAAAAATCATACTCCAGGCAGTACTGTGCATTCACAAAAACACAATTAAAACACCTCCCAAATGCCACTACACCAAAACTAGAGCAAAAAAGGGAGATAGGGGTGCAAAAGAACTAAAACCTGTATGAAGTAGGGACTAAGTACAACCCTGTCAGCACAAGAGAATATCTCAGAGGTCTCTGGCTTATCCTTCCACAAATTTATGAGATAATCCATTATGTCTCCTTCCATCTGCTGCCCTTCACCGAAAAGGGTATAAAGGACATGTCCTGTGAGGTCAATCACATTCCCAGGGATGGTAAACATGCAGTAGCTTGTGCTGCAGATTTAAAAGGATGGGAAAAAATATTAGAAGTTCAGATACAACAACAAACAGAAGTTCAGACACTATAAATCAAAAGGCAAGAGGAGACATAAAACAGAAGTTCAGATACTACAACAACGACAGTTCATACAGTACAACAACAGAAGTTCAGACACTATAACTCCAAGGCAAGGCGGAAATGAACAGAAGCCCACATACTACAACAACAGAAGTTTCAGACACAGAGTAGCATCTCTGGCAGCAACAAAGTTAAGAAGAAGAAAACTCACTCGGAATAGTTCTCCAGACCGTCTTTACTCAGCACATCCTGTTTCAACTTCCGGGCCTCGGATAGATGAGGGTAACTGTATTTTTTTAGGGGAGCGACAGGAGAACGCCACTTCAAAGGCAATCTTGATGCTCTCTTGGAGGAAGTTATGTTCCCAGACTCAACTGCCGGTTTCCTCCTGGTGATGACAGCGTTCTTCCCACCTCTACCAGCAACAGTACCAGCAGCACATTTAACATTCTTCGGGTAAGCAATCTTCTCAAAATCATCATCGGACGAAATAACTTCTGCTTCGGCTGCTTCGACTGCATCAGCCTTCCTGGAGCAAGGGTTTTTTGGAGTACCACGAATACCACCAGCCTGCTTCCCCAACGAAGAAGGAATAAGGGTTTGAGGTCTATCATCTTCTATCGGAGCTGTACTCATCGGTTCCTCCTAGGCTGGTATTCCTGTGACCCGAGGAATGAGTAGTGGTAATCGCTCAAGTCCAACGGATCCACTGTCAAAGAAAAAGGAAGAGAAAACATCACCATTAAATATAACTAAAGTTCAGGAACAGCACAATGTGCAGTCCAACTAATAAAGATGACATGGTTACTACTCAAGCTGACCTAAAAAAAATTAGTTGCAGTAAAAAACTAAATGAAGTTCAGGCACAACCAAAGGCACAGTTCAAGATAAACCGATGAACTGGAAATCATTCAACTACAGCTAACAAAACCATAGAAAGGCATCATCTCTGAAGTTCAATTAGAAAGAAAATGCTCATGTCCAAGTAAGCAATGGAAGGAAAGAAATTACTGAAACAAAACACACAAGCAAAATAAAAAAGATAGAAATGAAGTTCATGTACAAAGAAAATGCTCCTCTCCTTCTGAAACCAGCTGCCCAGCCAGATCTCAAGCAGAAGTCCAAGTTCAGAGAAAAAATGAAGTTCAGGTAGAATAAAAGATGCAGTGCAGGTAAACAGTCCAAGTTCCAATACTTACATGTGTAGTAGCCAAACAGAGCTTGGAAGTCTGTCTCAAACAGGTTAGAAGAAGCGATTGAGTACAGCCACGTCTTCCTGATATCCGCGATATTCTCATGAGAATAATTTGCAAGAACCCCGTCATGATACGAATTAACATTCGTAAGCATGAAGAATCCGCAGTCGATACTGCCATCAAACGCAGTAAAAGAAATAGTGTTAGAACAGAAAAATAAATCCAACGAATAAAACACGTCGCAGCTTAAGTACAACTACAGTTAAACAGATGTGATAAAGAGAAAAAGTGGAACTCATACTTGTTTTGCTGCTAGGGGACTTCAATCCAATCCAGAGGGAAATGGTCGATGGTAAGAGGACTGAAGGGTGTCTCCCTGTCGTTGCTGGCATCCTTCCAAAGCCTCTTGATGTTGTCGGTCATCCGCCGAAACAGGCGTACTACACATTCATCTTCTGGTCCATAATAGGAGTCGAGCAGCTGGAACCTTGAATTCTTCAGGTCAAGAAATATTGAAACCCAATGACCAACACCACTCATGGAAGCATGAATCTCAGGCGGGTCAAAAGTGGGGAAAACAACCTGAAACATCATAAACACACGAATCATTAAAAACTGAGAATTAATATCAAACGGTACAAAGAAAAATAAAACAAATATTAACACAGTGGATCGCACTTCAAAACTAATACAGAGGCAAAGAACAAGATATTGCATACCGAATCATGTGCATCCATGCTATCTGGACCACTCGCCATGAAGTACTTCCTCACACGGGAATCAAATTGACCTCTGAAAATCTTGTCCTAAAATAATGCAGACAACACCAACATATGAAAAATACAAAAATGAGACAAACAAGTTTTAACTAAAATGGTAAGGAACAAAATAGAAAAGAAATCACTATATGGTTGACTTACACAAACCCAATACGGCAGGATGAGTTTATGTGATCCCTGGTACTTCGCACGTAGACAGTAGAGTGCACACTCAGCCACATTAGATCGAAGCATTCCACGAGGACCAAAAGATATTGCAACCTCTTCAACAGAAGCTTCACACTCCTTGTTTTGGAACATAATCGTTGATCTAAAACAAGCGAATAGAAAGTAAAACAAGTTCAGCAGCAGGAACTCAGGAAGTTCATAACACATGTTAGCACAGAAGTTCAGCTATATCACAACAGGCAGTACAGTACAAAAGAGGCCAGAAGTTCAGCACCAGAGTAGTAAAATAAGAAGTTCAGGTACATATAGTAGAGAAGTTCAGGTATGAAACCACAGGCAATTCACAGGGGGTTCATGGATGATGTAAATATTGACCAGCTGCACTCACCTCTTGGTACGATTATTCTTAAGCCTAGTTACACTGTAATAAAAGTCATCAACCTTCTTTCGGACGACAGCAAGGTCGCTATCTGCTCACCAAAAAGAAATAGCAATTAAGAGCAACACTCAAGCACATAGACTCACGACAGTTTCAATTAAGACCAACACTCAAGCACAAACATTCAAAACATAAGCACATCTCAGCTGCTACATCAGAAAAGATAAAACCACAGCATCATAGACATCACAACCCATGCATTACAAACCTTCACCCACATAGAAAACAGGTTTACTTAACATTCTTTACAACCCACATGACAAACAACAAAACCAGAAGTTCAACTTAGACCACACAGGCAGTTCACAGGGGATATCATGGACTAAACCAAACAACAAAAGGGAAGGGGATGGGGAAAGAAGAGAGAAGCATGCTCCTCTCTTCATGGATCCTTGCCTAGACTAGTGGCAGCACTGGAATGATCAACCTCCTCTCCATAGCTATCGCTTTCGGTCTCTTCATCGTCGTCTCCAGTAGACGTTGCAGCGTCGTCGGGAAGGACACCAGCAGCAGCTGGAGCAACTGGAGAATCTGAAACAAGAAAAACTTTTGGTTGTGCCTGTACAACATCAACATCAACTGATGGCTCTGCTGCAGGAGACTTCTCCGGCTTGCAGCAGCACTACCACCAGTTTCAACAGCAGACTCAACAGGATCTTTCTCCAAAATGATGTCTCCAGTTGTCTTGCCCTGCTCAGCATCAGAAACCTCAGCGCCAATGGACGACTGAGGTTCAGTTAGGTCCACCCCGTCGGAGCAGCCGGTGCCTGAGACGGACTTGGCTGCAACCTTCTCTGGAGGAACACTAACATCATCATTCTGCTGCTGCAAAAAGAAACAGAAAGTCATTACAAAGGGCTGACTGAACCTCATGCACAGGGGCAGCAAGTCCGTCTCAGGGGCAACAAGACAAATGGACAGGAAAAATGGTACCTTATTTTCACTGCCATGAACCTCATCAACTATTACGGGCAAATTTGACAATTTTGACCTCGGGATGAAATCATTTCACAGAATGAACTGGGTGCGAAACTATTTCACTCCCCTGACCCTTTTGTGTAGCGCCCGCCACGCCGGCGCCACACCCTACTGTGCAGCGCCTAGCGCGGCGGCGTTGCACTCCTGTCCACCGTGGCAGCCCCTGGGCCCGCACCCAGCAGTGCAGTGCCTCCGAGCTAGGCGCCACACATGTAAAGTGTAGCGCCTAGCCGCTAGGCGCCACA
>NC_057805.1:335042550-335069302 GCF_018294505.1 Triticum aestivum
ACTCTCCCACTCTCTCCCTGAGCTTTGCCCCCTCTCCCACTCTCTCCCCCTCTCAAATCCTCTCCCAAATCTTGCAAATTTGAAGAATTTGTCCGTGGATTTCGAAGTCAAACCCTCCCTCAAGGTAATATTCTCCGATCCCCTTGTTTTGATCCAAGTAAAGTTCTCCCATTGCTCATTTGTTGCTAGTTTGGGGAAACCCTAGTTTTTTTGGATCTAGAGATTTGCATGGAGATGTGAGATGTTTGTTTGCCAATTTCTATGATTAGGCTTTGTTAGTATGCTAGGGTTATTCTTATGGGTGTTCTTATGTTGGTGCTAGGGTTAGGTTTAGGGCTAGGGTTATGGTTATGGTTATGGTTATGGTTAGGGTTAGGGTTATGGTTAGGGTTAGGGTTGTTGTTTGATATATATATTAGGGTTTGTATTCCGTGTTACTCCTTGGATTAGTACTCATGGAAGCAATGTTACCTTGTGTTCTTTGAATGCTTATAGGGATGGGAAGAACATGTGTGTTTGTTCATCATGGGGACAAAGACGCCTTTTTGAAAGGCAATATAGAACCGGACCCGGATGAGCTTGACATGGTGTTTGATAGTAGTCCTAGCTATGTGGAGCTCTTGCAACAAGTTAGGAAAGATTTGAATTGGATGGACCCTAGTGATATCATTGAGTTGGAGGGAAGGCATAATGTTGGTTTTGGAATGCACATCCGTTGGAAGACAATGCGTGTCAACTCGGAGCAACGTTGGGTTGCATACAAAGAGACGGTGGCCGAATCACTAGACAAGGCTCTTGAGTTATTTGCAACGAAGAAGGTTGATTCAAGTTTGCATTTGGACTTGAACCGGAACCCCTCCCCTTTGGTTGCTAGTAGCCCCCCACCCTTGAAGCGAGATGAAATTGTTGAACCTCTTTTGACCCAAGAAGTGAGGCCAACATTGAGCCCGTTTACAAACAACCAAGATGAAGCTTTGCAAGAGGACAATGATGAGTATGCGGACGATGACAATGAAGTTGATCTCCATGACAACAATGTGGGTGATCTCGACAAATATCATTTGCAAGAGACAATGGACCATTCCATCCCTTTTTCCCGTGCATATGCATCAGACTCGGATGACGATGGTCCCGATAAACAAGTTGATGCGGAGGGGTTCACGGTGAAGGAGGCCGAAGCTTTCGAGAAGGTATTTGGTCGGGATCATCGGACTACATTGTTCAAGGATGTTAGTCTCGCGGATGAAGCCGTGGTAGATGGTGGCCAATGTGTACCTCTTGGGGTTAGGCTCTCCAACTCAATATCCACACTTCCAACAATGAGCGTCCAACATGTCATTGACCTTGTGAAAGCCATCTTTCATTAAAAGGTGAAATACGGCAAGGCATGGAAGGCGAAGCAAGCCGCATTTAATATGTTGTATGGTACATGGGAGGAAGCATACAACCGAATCCCTAGGTTGTTGTTAGCCATGGCCGCGACAAACCCGGGCATGGTTCATGTGGTCGAGCCTCATGGGCACCAAACAACGGTTCATGAAGGAAGGAAAGTCAGAGTATTTGGCCGTGCTTTTTGGGCGTTCGAGCAATGTGTGAGGGCTTTCGAACATTGTAGGCCGGTCATCGCAATTGATGGCACGTTCTTGAACGGACAATACAAGGGCACCTTGTTGGTTGCGATAGCAAGTGATGCCAATAACCGGGTGTTGCCATTGGCATTTGCTTTGGTTGAGGTGGAAAACAATGACAACTGGGAGTGGTTTCTGCATCTTTTGAGGACGAAGGTGTTACCCGCTCAAAGGGAAATTTGTGTCATATCGGATCGGTATGAAGGAATTCTTAACGCGGTGGAGATTGACATTCCCGGGCATGCTCCGTTGCACCATCGATGGTGCATGAGGCACTTTTGTTTGAACTTCTATAGGGCATGTGGCCTTAAGGAGTTGGCCGATGATCTTCAAGATTGTTGTCTTGCTTTCTCCAATAAGCGCTTCGCCACTTTGTACAACAAATTGCTCGCACACAAAAAACTTGATCCCGGGGGTCAAGACTTTCTCAATAGGCACATTCAATACCGGAACAAGTGGGCGCGTGCTTTTGATGAAGATGGCTGGAGATACGGTCAAATGACAAGCAATATGGCTGAATGCTTCAATAGGATGCTCAAAGGTGCACGTGGATTACCCGTGACGGCAATAGTTCAATACACATTTGACAAGATGAATGCGTACTTTGTAAAGTACTCGATAGAAACCGATGCACAAATAGCGGGTGAGAACCCACGGAAGTACAAGTACAAGTTCCCACCCAAAGTTGATGAATGGTTGGTATTTCAATCACGGAAGGCGGACTCAGAAGAAGCTATATTATATGACAACGAAGAGTGGAAGTACGAAGTGAAAGAGCCAGGAGGAACCACAAACGATGGCCGGCAACATGGGGGTCGGGCTTTCAAGGTGTCGTTAACACAATGTGATTGCACTTGCGGGAGGCCATTGTTGCTTCATCTCCCATGCTCACACTTGTATACCGCCGGTCGCGTTAGGAATGTGGACATCAATCACCCACGCACCGTGAAGGAGTCGGAGTTCTCAATCATGATGGTCAAGAAAACATGGGATCCCCGCTTTCACCCATACTTTGACCAATCACAATGGCCGGAGTATCATGGAGTTCAACTATGGCCGGATCCGGAGTTGAAGGTTGTTAAACGGGGTAGACGTAAGACAAAGCGTCTTAGAGGCGACATGGACGGATGGGGCCATGCTGGCCGCCGCGAAGCGGGCAACGACCAATTCCAAGAGCCTCGTGAGAGCTCCCGTTGTGGGGAGTGCAAATTTCATGGCCACAACAAAAGAAAATGTACAAAACCAAGGAAAAGGTCCAAGAAAAATGATGCAAGCACAAGCCAACAAGGAGCTACACAAGGGAGCCAACCAAGTGGTAGCCAACAAGTGGTAGCCAACCTAGTGGTAGCCAACAAGTGCCAAGGCAACCAAGTGGTATCCAACAAGTGCCAAGCCAACCAAGTGTTAGCCAAAGAGGATCTAGGCAACAAAGAGGTCAGCAACTAGGACTTACAAGAGGCCGTGGTGGTGGTAGAGCTCGTGGTGGTGGTCTAGGCCGTGGTGGTGGTAGAGCTCGTCGTGGTGGTAATGGACGTGGTGATGGTCTAGGCCTTGGTGATGGTCTTGGCCTTGGTGGTGGACTTGGCCGTGGTGATGGACAAGGGCAAGTTCGTTATAGAGGAATATTTGGATACCTAGATGGACCGTTTCTGTATGTTCCTCACTAACTATAATGTATCATATGTTCTTGTTTTTCATATGTTCTTCTTTTTCATATGTGCTTCCATTTGTTCTTATTGTCCTTACTAACCATTATGTTTTACTCATTGTAGGTATGGCGGCTTCCCAACCCAACGATGAAGGAGGATGGCGAAGATGAGATGGCAGGATGGTGGGAGAAGGCTGCGAAGAAGCTTAGAGAGGAGGATGCAGCCAAGCTAAAGAAGAAGAAGGAAGAGGAGCTTGAGAAGGAGAGGAAGGAAAAAGAGAGAGCGTCAAATGCGATGCGCGCTAGGGAGCAAGCGTTGGTGAGGAAATGTGAGGAGGCACAGAAGAAGCGTCTAAAGGATTTTCAAGAAAGGACCATGAAGCTTTGGGCAATTGCAGCTGAAAAAGAAGAGAGGGAGAATCAGATATTCATGGAGAGGGTGGTTAAGGAGGCTCATCTCATAAGAAAAAGGGAGGAGGAAGAGGAAGAAGAAGAAGGGAAAGGGGCCTTTCTCTACGCAATAGAGCTATGTCATCCTCTTCGATTTGGTTGTGAACTACTATGTGTCATGAACTACTATGTCTCCTCCTCGATTTGGTTGTGAACTACTATGTGTCATGAACTACTATGTCTCCTCCTCGATTTGGTTGTAAGAACTAATATGTGTCGTGAACTACTATGTCTCCTCCTCGATTTGGTTGTAAGAACTACTATGTGTCGTGAAGTACTATGTGTTATGAACTACTATGTGTCGTGAAGTACTTCGTGCATATGTTCTCTTCACAGTTGTTTGCTTGCTACATATCAATCCTACTTCACATCATCTTACTATGTTTGCATATGCTAAAAAATTACTAAGTCCAAGTGCAACGCCTACCTCGAGGGTGTTGCACTGTACAGTGTGGCGCCTCCAAGCTAGGTGCTACACAGGTCTGTAGCTATCCAGAGAGCAACAGAAGGTATGGCAAGTTACAGACATGTGTGGCTCCTAGCTCGGAGGCGCCACACTGTACAGTGCAGCGCCTAGACGCTAGGCGTTGCACTGTACAGTGTGGCGCCTCCAGGCTAGGCGCTGCACAAGTCTGTAGCTATCTAGAGAGCAACAGAAGGTAGGCCTCCAGTTTGGGCCAAAAATTTCGCTAAGTGTTTGTGCAACGCCTAGCCTGGGGGTGCCACACTGTACAGTGCAACGCCTAGCGGCTAGGCGCTGCACTGTATAGTGTGGCGCCTCCAAGTTAGGCGCTGCACAAGTCTGTAGCTATCCAGAGAGCAACAGAAGGTAGGCCTCCAGTTTGGGCCAAAAATTTCGCTAAGTGTTTGTGCAGCGCCTAGCCCGGGGGCGCCACACTATACAGTGCAACGCCTAGCAGCTAGGCGCTGCACTGTAGAGTGTGGTGCCTCCAAGCTAGGCACTGCACAAGTCTGTAGCTATCCAGAGAGCAACAGAAGGTAGGCCTCCAGTTTGGGCCAAAAATTTTGCTAAGTGTTTGTGCAGCGCCTAGCCTGGGGGCGCCACACTGTACAGTGCAACGCCTAGCAGCTAGGTGCTGCACTGTAGAGTGTGGCGCCTCCCAGCTAGGCGCCGCACAAACACTTAGTGTTTTTTTGTCATTCAGACTGGGTCATTTTCAGCCACAGTTCAACATTTCGTATAATAAACAGTAAGGTTCAAAAAGTGTTCAACAAAGACATCATTTCTTAGAAAGGACCATCACAATAAGTTCAAGTTTAACATAGAGCTACCACCACTCCAAGTTCAACGACATCACAAATTCCACATTACTAAGAGCTACCACCACTCTAAGTTCAACATTATAAATAAAGGATGATGACTAGTGCTTTCCGCGCTTGCTGGCTCCTCCCCCCCTCTTGACGCTTATCTTCTTCACCTTCCTAGGAAGAGGAACCCGCTCCGGCTCCGGCTCCGGTTCCTCCACGTCATCTACATCGTCATCCAAATAGTCATCCAAAGCCGCCATCCGCGAGGTGCCGACCGTCCTTTTGCCTCTTTGGCCTCTTTGGGTGAAGTCTTCAGGTGTGTACTTGTTGATTCCCTTCCTAGGCTTCAACTCGTATGCAGACCGAGCCTGGTACGTCCCCACGGTCATATCATCAGCAACCTATGCATCAACAGAAGATATGGAAAGACCGTGTGTGAGGATATAGTTAGCAATGCATCAACAAATGGATATATATCGTCATGCCATACCTCTTGGGTGACTACACCCACATCCTCATCCTCCAAAGGTTCACCATGGCCCTGCCCCGAAGCGGGATCTGATGGTGTCGCCGACCTAGACCGTTCTGGTGATACATACTCGGGGTCACGACAACCGAAAAGGTTTGATAGCCGCCTTAACTTTTGGCCCTGGCGCTGCAACATGTACAAGTGAATGAGACATGGAACGTAGCAACATATGTTAAGTGCTAGTTTGAAGGAGATGTGAACCTTAATGAATGCTCGAAGTGCACCTTCCCCATCGCTTTTGCCAGCCGGGGTTGTTTCCAGAATAGTCTCGGTCTCATCAGCTGCTTTCTTGATCTGGGCACGCTATGAACAGAAACGGTATCAAAGTGTTAGGCAAGCGAAGATGTGAATAGTGCGAATGGAAAAGCAAAAAGGGCAAACCACAAAGTTCATCATTGGAGCTGAAGGGATCACTGAGTTGCCTTTCCTGACTAATGTGTTGTACTGGTGCTGGGCTACCTCATCAAAAACGGTGGGTTCTTCCAGAATCTCCTCAGCATACGCCAGCTTGCATACCTCCACGCGGGTACTTGCAAGAAACCATCTGAGATAGTTGTTGAACGCGATCGGGCAGTGCTCACGAAGCTGGGCTCGTTTTCTAGCCCTTGCTTGCTCCACACTAAGCGCGAACTGTACGACATACTTCCTGTGATGGTTGGCACAATCCTTGATCTTCCGCTGCTTTCTCCTATCCAACCTGAAAGTTAGAAACAGAATATTAGCATCATCGAAACCCTCGAGAAGCTGCTAAGTGCTCAAGGTTAATTATATCTTACGCGTGTAGCTACTTGTCCGTGTCCTCCCACTCCGGCGGGTGTGGCTGGAACAAACCAAACTGGCGGAACACCCGATGTGGCAGGTGAAGCTCAACCGCCCAGTTGCATATCAGTGGGCACCGCATATGCCAGAGATCCCTATCCCTAGTGCACATCGGATTCAGCCTGAACTCCATAGGGTTACCAAAACTCTCTCCTTTTCCATACGGCTCCCATTCCACCTGCAAAATGGGATAGAATGCAAAATTGATATCGAGTTACGATACAAGCATGATAATCACTTATGCAATGTCGGTTCACCTGCTCAGGCGTGATCGCGTCCAGCTCGCTCTTGTACAACTTGTACATGACCGAGGGATCATCCGTCGTCTCATTTAACACATCCCACTTGTGAGCCCAAGTGGGGATCCGTAGTGGGTCGTCTTTGTCGTCCCAATCCTCGTACTTCACGGTATTCGGTCGTCCAACCGGCAAACGCTCCCAGCTCCATATGGAAAGTGCGAGCAGACAACCACCAATACCTCCAGTGTGCCTACAACAGGCTTCGTCCAACTGCACATAAAAGAGAACATGGTCAAATTTGCCGCAAGAGCGCATTGATAATGTATCAATGAAGTGAAAAGGAAACAACTTCATACCTGTCGATACAAGTAAGCCAGTGTCGCCGAACCCCAACTCCATTTGCTATCGAAGACGGTCAATGCCTTGAGCCACATCCACGGAGCATTCTTGCCTGTGCCATCAGCAAACATAGTCCTGGATATCACGTACCACATGTAGACACGAGCATATGTCTTCACCGTGTCCTCATTAGCATCCTCAGGGCAAGTACTGAAGTTCGATGTAATCCACATGAAAGGAGCACCGGCTGCGACTCTTTCCTTCTTCTTGTCTTCTGCTTCTGGTTCCCGAGGCTCCGGAGGAACCATACCGATAAGGGCATGCATCTGCGCGCGCCACCCATCAAAATCGGTGTTCATACATAAAGGATTCCCATCGATAGGAAGACCGGTGATCATAGCAATATCCTGGAGCGTCACGGTCATCTCCCCGGTCCGAAGATGGAAAGTGTGCGTCTCCGGCCTCCAATGATCAATAAGCGCGGTGAGTGCTGCAGCATTGTTGGGTGGCGTCGACCGGCTGACCAACTGAATGAAAGGGAGAAGTCCTGCCTCCCTTACATACGGTGTGTACCGCTCATCATAGCGCATCCATCCAAGGGTGACCCCATGAGACCGAAGCTTCAGAGGTGCAAGCTCCTACAAACAAACAAATCATAACATTACATATGGGGCATTTGTGTTTGAAAAAAATACGAAATTCATAACACCGGCCACTTTCAGTATTACCCGCTGCTCCACCGACATAGCGTACGACCGGTGTTGTTTGTCCCAATGATCATCGAGAAGCCAAATCATCCTAACAATTTCAACAAAGCATTCTTGTCAACACGATTATCTTTTCAATTCAAAAAAAACTAAAGTAGACCTACTAGATGCAACCATATCAATCTATGTATCCAACCATATCAAATCAAACAAAACTAATAAACTAGGGTTCCACAAATAACTAGGCCTACTTCATACAAATAACTTCATACAAATAAATTTTCCATAAACTAGGCCTACTTCATACAAATAACTTCCTACAAATAACTTCTCCATAAACTAAACTAGGGTTCCACAAATCAAATAAACAAGGGTTGTAATACATGCAAAGTTCTAATACATGCAAGATTCAAATCTAATCAAATCAAACAAGGATTCCCCAAATCTTCAAAATATCATATTTTCTATGGATAGAAAGAAGGGGATCGGAGGAGAGTACCTTCTAGGATGGATTGGTGAAGAAATGCATGGACCAAATCGTCGGATTTGAAGGATTTGGGAGAGGGGATTGAGAGGGGGAGTGGAGAGGGCCGCTGCCCTGTTATGTTCTATAACTGGCAATGGGGTGGGTGGGGGAGGAGAGGGCTGGCACGGCTGGATCTAAGTCACAGTGCAGCGCCCGACGGCTAGGCGTTGCAGTTTTACATGTGTGGCGCCTAGCTCGGAGGCGCTGCACTGCTAGGTGCGGGCCCAGGGGCTGCCACGGTGGACAGGAGTGCAACGCCGCCGCGCTAGGCGCTGCACAATAGGGTGTGGCGCCGGCGTGGCGGGCGCTACACAAAAGGGTCAGGGGAGTGAAATAGTTTCGCACCCAGTTCATTCTGTGAAATGATTTCGTCCCAAGGTCAAAATTGTCAAATTTGCCACTATTATGCCACTAGCGGGAGCAGGTTCATGCACAGGGGCAGCCTCATGCACAGGAGCAGCTTCATGTGCAGGTAAAACATCCTCCTCAACCCTAGCATCATCATCAACAGCCTACAAAAAATCATGTAGAAAACAAATACCTAATCAGCAGAAGTTCAGATTGCATAATCAGAGAAGGTCAGCTATCACAACTGACACATAATGGAAGTCCAAATACAGTAAACATAGCAGGTCAGATATCAAACTACTCTAAGATACAAAAGGGAACAAAAAGGGCCATTCATCGAAGTCATGGAAGTTCAGGTGCTGTAGCAGTTGAAGTTCAGGTTCTATAAACAGAGAAGGTCACCTATGAACACTAGTGCTAAAAAGAAACAGTTTACGACACATGAAATCAATAACGACCGCCTATGACTACAAACAGTAATAACTGAAAGCTAACATTGAACATTAGTGCAAAGAAATATCAAAATCCAACATAAACAAACCTCTTTGGTATGCTCCACGTGGCCTCCTTCATGACCCGAATGAACAGAATCCTGCCTCTGAATCTGTCTCACAACAACACTTGCCTCATCTTCAAAAGGCTTGCAACGAGCATCCTGCATTTCCTTGAACAGCCCAACGCTAGTCCGGAGGTGGGAAGTGCTCTGACGAAGCTCTTCAAGAAATCTAGCTTCAATAGATAAGACCTCCTTCGAAGACTCAGCATCAAATCCATGTCCGGGAGGAAGAATCCCATCAACGCGACTAAGACGCTCAGCAGTTGAAGGAACACGAGCCAACTCCCCACAAACAGTTTCAAGAAGACTGTCAATCCTAACCAGAGAAACATTGGCAGCTTCAAACAAATTCTTGGAAGAAACGCCACCTGCAGCACTCACACGGGCAGAAGAACCTCCTGGATCTACAGGGGGGCACCGGTATTAACATCCCGGGAGAATTCAAATCTTGGGGAAGTTCCACTCCCTAGGCCGGCAGAACGAGGCATAGTTAGAACAGGACGTTCAATAACCCTAAAGAACACTGAAAGGATCGATATAGTTGACTAGAGGGGGGGTGAATAGGCAACTAACAATTTTTAGCTTTTCTTTACCAATTTAAACTTTGCATCAAAGTAGGTTGTCTAGATATGCAACTAGGTGAGCAACCTATATGATGCAACAACAATAAGCACACACGCAAGCAAGAGATACAACACAAATAAGCTTGCACAAGTAAAGGCACGAGATAACCAAGAGTGGAGCCGGTGAAGACGAGGATGTGTTACTGAAGTTCCTTCCCTTGAGAGGAAGTACGTCTCCGTTGGAGCGGTGTGGAGGCACAATGCTCCCCAAGAAGCCACTAGGGCCACCGTATTCTCCTCACGCCCTCACACAATGCGAGATGCCGTGATTCCACTATTGGTGCCCTTGGAGGCGGCGACCGAACCTTTACAAACAAGGTTGGGGCAATCTCCACAACTTAATTGGAGGCTCCCAACGATACCACGAAGCTTCACCATAATGGACTATGGCTCCGCGGTGACCTCAACCGTCTAGGGTGCTCAAACACCCAAGAGTAACAAGATCCACAAGGGATTAGTGGGGGGATTCAAATTTCTCTTGGTGGAAGTGTAGATCGGGGCCTTCTCAACCAATCCCTAGAGAATCAACAAGTTTGATTGGCTAGGGAAGGAGATCGGACGAAAATGGAGCTTGGAGCAACAATGGAGCTTGGAGGTCAAAGAGGTAGTCAACTAGAGGAGGAAGACACCCCTTATATAGTGGAAGCACAAATCCAACCGTTATCCACCAACTCAGCCTGCGCAGCGCGGTACTACTGCACCTGAGGCGCGGTACTACTGTAGGGGCACGCGGTACTACCGCACCTGAGGCGCGGTACTACCGCAGGGGCACGCGGTACTACCGCAGGGCCCCGCGGTACTACCGCCCACGCAGCAGAGACCAGAACAGCCAAAGGTGCACTAAAGCAGAGGGCGGTAGTACTGCTGGCGCGGTACTACCGCTCCCCCTTGCGATACTACCGCAAGGCAGGGGTTGTCCAGGGATGGGAAGGCACGGATATAAAAAATTACATCCGTGGCTACTTCCGTAGAGTTGGAGTCGATGCAAAAACCCAACGCGGTAGTACCGTAAGCCAGCAGCGGTACTACCGCGCGGGGCGCGGATGTAAAAAATTACATCCGCCCCTTACTGCCGCGTACTTGCGGAACTAAGTCAGGGACCACGGTACTACCGCTTGCTAGAAGCGGTTCTACCATGGGCCCTTGCGGTACTACCGCACCAGCGGGCGGTACTACCGCAAGGTCCTGTGGTACTACCGCTCTAGGGAGCAGTACTACCGCATGCCCTAGTTCGGCAAGCAAGAGCAATATTTGCATAGACAAGGAAAACATAGGATGCTCCAAAGGCTAGAGGAAGGGAGGTGCAAAGGGAGATGTGTACGTGATGAATCCACCCAACCTTTCCAACGCGGACCCCCTCTTAATAGTACGGCTTCCCTACGACTCAATACCACCGAAAAGAACCGAAGAGAAACGCCGTCTTCCATAGCCTTCGAGGGGAACCAAATCATCTTGTGCCTAGTCAATATATCTGAAATATTCGATGCACATGATTAGTCCGCAAAAGCATTGTCATCAATCACCAAAACCAACTAAGGGATAAAAATGCCCTTACAATCTCCCCCTTTTTGGTGGATTGATGACAACACGGGATTTGCACGAGAGTATGACGCAAAGAGCAAGGGCAAACCCCAAGTCTCTAAAATATAGACGGGCTCCCCCTAGATGTGTGCTATCTCGATGAGTGCTTTGGACTGCACGGCACACATACTAGGATCAACACTCCCCCTATATTTTATAGACATGGCAAATTTTGCAATAAGGCTAAAGCTAAGCAAGATAGACAGGAGCATAGGTAATAAGCACAAGATAGAATAAGCTCACTACGGTACGATAGAGTGCATATGTCTTACACCATATGATCGAAAGTCTCGCGAGCACAAACCAAAGCAAACCAAAGCAAACGAAATAAACGAAGTTCAACTGACCCAAACACGACACAACTCGCAAATCCTACACTCTCTCCCCCTTTGGCATCGAGACGCCAGAAAGGCAGAGAGGACACCTACAGCAATAGTGGTGGCTCAAGCGCAGTAGTCACTTGCACGCTCCTCGTCAGACTCTGCAGCTGGGACGGACTCCTCCTCAGACTCGGTCCACCGATAACCCTGCTTGTGCAGCCATTCTGCCTCTGGGGTGATGTTCACCTCTGACCCGCTAGAGATGTTCTCGCCAAAGGTCCTGAAAATCCGCTTGTCGCAGCGGCGAGTCTCCTTGGAAGCCACATGGGTCTGGTACTGCCCCTTTGCCTGCATATAGAACAACATCTTCATCTTGTTCTTCAGTCGCTTAGCCCAAGAAGGCTCAGAGGTGGGAGGGATGTAGCCCTCAGAGCTGTCCTCATCTGCTGCCTCCTCCTCATCCTCATCTGCATCCACGTCCATGGCAGCCGCAGTATCAGCACGAGAGGTAGTGTTGCCCCACTGAGGCTTGATACGGAGGTTGTGCCGGATCCAACCAGGGGCCTCAAACTCATCCTGAGGGTAGACCCGCTCCCAGGTAGCCGATGTCAACTCAAACAGATAAGGTCCATAGATGGGGACCTTGCGGTTGTAGACCGCAAAGCGAAGCTCATGCCACATGATATGTGAGACATCAAGTTGTAGTGTCTAAGAGTTGCGAGTATCTTCACACAGGAGCATCATATCCACAAGATAGGCATGCACATTGTCCTTGTCCCCAATGCGTGGGAAGAGAGTGTTGCGGAAGATCCGGTGCATGATGTCAAGAAAGGAGTTGAGTACCCAAGATGACTTGCCATTGGAGAGCCTCTTCTCCACATAGTAGGGCATAAGCTTGTTCTTGTTGGCAGACTCGGAATTGGCATGAGGGCGAACACCTTGGGGTGTGGCGAGCCCCTCATCCGGAACCCCAAGCAAGGTCATGAATTCCTTCCAAGTAGCAGTCAGCTGCCGACCATTGGTCATCCAAGTCATGGTCCTTTCCTCATTGGGATGAAAATGCACTGAGGCAAAGAACTGAGCAAGGATCTCAGGATCATAGTCTTTGTGGAATGAGATGATATGCTCAATGCCGAATTTCTCCACTAGGTCCAAAGCCTCACCAAAGTATTCCCGGTGCGCCTCTTTACGCATGTGATGCATGTTGATCCACTTCACCTCCACATAGGTATTTTGCTTGGCCTTGATGACATCCAGATAAATGAGATTCTGCTGCTTGGTCCAGAATAGCTCATTCCCTCGAAAGTTGGCACGAGGGTTTCCATACGGATTGATCTTCCTCCGAGCGATGAACTCAGCAAGCGGTATCTCATCCATACCCTGGGAGGGTTCCTTCTCCTTGGTGGCGGTGGTCTTGGTTCTGCGTTGGGGGGCATTGGAGCCCTCTGTTGCCTCTGTGTTGCACATACGCTTGGATCCCGTGTCACGGCTTGGATTGGAGCGGCGAGCCGGAGCACCTGAGCCACCACCTAAAACACACACCACAAAACAAACATGCACAAAACACGAGAAGGATCAATGCAAAGACCATAGCAAAGCAGGAGAAATAAGTAGACATGGCACGTGAGTAGTGCCACAAGAGGGATTTGAGACAACGGGAGTATCGTGTGTTGCGCCACGTGCGGTAGTACCGCTCCAAGGAGCGGTAGTACCGTAGACGCGGTAGTACCGGACATGCGGTAGTACCGCACCTGAAGAGCGGTAGTACCGCACGGTTGCAGATCCGAAACAGCCATGGAGATCTGAGCACAGCTGCGTCAACACGCGGTACTACGGTCGATCAAATCCATCACGGGACAACTATAGCAAGTACCAACACTACACAAAACTACTCTCCTACATCCTACTCTTGCATAAATTTGGCCTAAAATCTCAAGAACAACTTGCATCTCCCCAAAACCTAAAAGCAACAAGACGAACAAGAAAACGGGAGGGATTGGGGAGAAACCTTGTTCCATGGCAAGAGGGAGTGGTGGGGAACGATCCCACCGGTCAGAATCTGAGGAGAGCGGCCGGAGACAGAGATCCGGCGAGGACCTCCGGCGTCGTTCTTGAGTGAGAGAGAGAGAGAGACGGAGTGGGGAGAGAGACGAATGGGTATGGGGGAGTTAGAACTCCCCCTGCCCGTGTTTAACCCCCCACGCGCCCTCGTCCGTACGGTAGTACCGCACGTCATCGCGGTACTACCGCCCCGGGCGGAAGTACCGCATCGTGGCTTTAGTACCGCTTCCTCAGACGGCAGTAAAAAATTACTGCCGCGCTGGGTGCGGAAGTACCGTGCGCTCCTCACGCGGTAGTACCGCACGTCATTGCGGTAGTACCGCCCGGGCGGAAGTACCGCACTGAGGCCATAGTACCGCTCCCCCAGGCGGCAGTAAAAAATTACTGCCGCGCTAGGTGCGGAAGTACCGCACGCCCCCCCTTGCGGTAGTACCGTGGCAGGCCGCGGTAGTACCGTGAGCTCAAGAAAAAGACAGTTTCACCTAAAAGAGAGAACACCGAAGCACGAAACCTTCAAGCGAGAGACCACACCAAAGAGCTAACACACTGGACACCACAAGCACAAGCTCGGCACGAAAGAAGAGAGGCAAGAGACAACACAGACAAAAAGAGACACAAACTCTCCAAGGAGAGGGCGGTGGCCGGAGCCACCTATGTTTGAGTCAATTGGTATGGCACCGTGAAGAATTATCCTTGGGCCCATGACCAAAACTCGTCTTTGAAGCACAAGTACCATCAAAAATGGCTAATGTGAAAGAGTTGATCACTTTATGCATAATGAGGGGAGGGAGAGTTCATTGAGAGAACAACACTCCCCTATGTCCATGCCTACACCTAGATTAGACAACAAGTTGAGTGTGGTGGAGTGTGCAAGGGTTCAAGCAACATTGCTTGAATCAATGATATTTAGCTCATGCCTTAACTCGCGAAATCTTGCTTCATCCAAAGGCTTCGTGAAAATATCTACAAGGTTATCATGGGTGTTGACGTAGTGGAGCTCGATCTCCCCTCGCCTAATGTGATCTCGTATGAAGTGATACCGAATCTCAATATGCTTCGTCTTGAAGTGTTGCACGGGGTTGAGAGAAATCTTGATGGCACTTTCATTATCACACCAGAGAGGAACTTTGTCACAATGACACCATAATCCTTTAAAGTTTGCCTCATCCATAAGAGTTGTGCACAACAACTACCGGCTGCCACATACTCCACTTCGGTGGACGAGAGAGACACACAACTTTGCTTTTTAGAAGACCAACTTACCAAAGAGCAACCAAGGAATTGGCACCCTCCGGAAGTGGACTTCCTATCCACTTTGTCTCCCGCCCAATTGGAGTCTGAATACCCTACAAGCTTGAAGTTTGCTCCTCTTGGGTACCATAAGCCAAAGTTTGGGGTATGAGCCAAATATCGAAAGATTCGCTTGATGGCCACAAAGTGGCTTTCCTTAGGTGCGGCTTGAAACCGTGCACAAATTCCCACACTCAACATGATATCCGGTCTAGATGCACAAAGGTAAAGCAATGAACCAATCATGGAGCGATATACCTTTTGATCCACCGCTTTACCATTGGGATCGATGTCAAGTTGGCACTTGGTGGGCATTGGAGTGGACGCCGGCTTGACATCACTTAGCTTGAATCTCTTGAGCATGTCTTGAGTGTATTTGGCTTGGTTGATGAAGGTTCCTTCTCTTCTTTGCTTTACTTCGAAACCGAGAAAGAACTTCAACTCTCCCATGGAAGACATCTTGAACTTTGAGGTCATGAGTGCAGCAAATTCCTCATTGAAAGCTTTGTTAGGGGAACCAAAGATAATGTCATCAACATATTGTTGGCACACAAACAACTCCCCTTTGACCTTCTTAGTAAAAAGAGTGGGGTCGATTAACCCAACTTCAAACCCACGATCTTGTAGCAACTCGGTAAGGTGGTCATACCACGCACGTGGGGCTTGTTTAAGGCCATAGAGTGCCTTATCGAGTTGATACACATGATCGGGAAAGTAGGGATCCTCGAACCCGGGGGGTTGCTTGACATAAACCAACTCATTAATAGGACCATTAAGAAAAGCACTCTTCACATCCATTTGTTGCAACTTAAAGTTGTGATGAGAAGCATAAGCAATCAACAAACGAATAGATTCAAGGCGAGCAACGGGAGCAAAGGTTTCACCGTAGTCGATACCCTCGACTTGGGAGTAGCCTTGTGCCACCAATCGTGCCTTGTTGCGGATGATGGCCCCATGAGCATCTTGCTTGTTCTTGAATATCCACTTGGTTCCAATGACATTGTGGTTCCCCGTTGGCCTTGGCACTAATCTCCACACCTTGTTGTACTCGAAGTTGTTGAGTTCTTCATGCATGGCATTAAGCCAATCCGGATCTTCGAGTGCTTCATATACCTTTTGGGGTTCCACACAAGAGACGAACGCGTGATGTTCACAATAGTTTGCCAATTTTCTACGAGTGCTTACCCCCTTTTGAATGCTTCCAAGCACATTCTTCATGAGATGACCCTTGGTGGAGAGCTTGGAAGCAATCTTGGCGGCACGACGCTCCAATTCCTCCTTGGTGGTGAGTTGAGGAGCGGTCACTTGATCATCTTGAGTGCCATCTTGAGCTTGTTCTTGATCTTGAACTTGCTCGGAGGAGAGAACTTGACCTTGGGCATCACTTGGTGTGTCAGCACCGTCTTGAGCATGATCTTGCCCTTGGTCTTGTTCATGAGGTTGAGGGCCTTCACTTTGTTCTTCGGAAGCGTGTGGGCCTTGGGTTGATGATGGCTCCACTTGAGTGGAGCATTGTCCTTCTCCTTCGGCCACAAGGGGTTCCTCAATGGGTAGGATAAAACCAACACCCATTCTTCTTATGGCTTGAGGAGGAATTTCATCACCTACATCACAAGTGCCACTTTGCCCCCACTTGGGAGCCGTTATTCTCATCAAACTCCATGTTACACGTCTCCTCAATAAGTCCCATGGATTTATTGAGGACACGGTAAGCATGAGAATTTGTAGCATAACCAACAAATATGCCCTCATAAGCTCTAGCCTCAAATTTAGACAACCGAACACCTTTCTTGAGAATGAAACACTTACACCCGAACACCCGAAAGTACTTGAGGTTGGGCTTGTTACCGGTGAGTATCTCATATGGAGTCTTGTTCAAGCCCTTGCGGAGGTAGAGCCGATTGGATGCATGACATGCGGTGTTGATGGCTTCGGCCCAAAAGTTGTATGGAGACTTGAACTCCGCCATCATGGTCCTTGCTGCATCCATCAACGTCCGGTTCTTCCTCTCCGCAACACCGTTTTGTTGAGGGGTGTAAGGTGCGAAATATTGATGCTTGATCCCCTCATGACTAAGAAACTCATCCAAGGTGTAGTTCTTGAACTTGGTGCCGTTGTCACTTCTTATTGTCAAGATCTTTGCATTGTGTTGACGTTGGGCTTCATTTGCAAAGTCAATGACGGTTTGTTGGGTCTCACTCTTCCTCTTGAAGAAATACACCCAAGTGTATCTTGAATAGTCATCCACAATCACCAAACAATACTTCCTACCCCCAAGACTATCAAAGGATGGAGGCCCAAAGAGATCCAAATGAAGGAGCTCCAAAGGCCTCTTCAAGTAAATGAGAGTCGTGGGAGGGTGAGCCTTCTCATGTAGCTTTCCTTCGATACAAGCACTGCAAGCACAATCTTTAGCAAAATTAACATTCGTTAGTCCACGGACATGGTCCCCCTTGAGAAGACTTTGCAAAGATCTCATATTGACGTGGGCTAAATGGTGATGCCAAAGCCATCCCACGTCAACTTTAGCCATTAGGCATGTCACGGTCTTAGTGGGTCACTCCGAAAAGTTAATCACATAGAGACCGTTCTCGACATGCCCAACAAAGGCTACTTTAAGAGTCTTGCTCCACAAGAGGGCCACGGTATCAATATCAAAGAAAGTGGCAAAGCCCATGATTGCAAGTTGACGAACGGAAAGTAGATTGTATGCAAGGGACTCAACAAGCATGACCTTCTCGATCGTGAGATCATGAGAAATGACAACTTTGCCGAGTCCCAATACCTTAGAAGACGAGGCATCACCCCACTCGACATTGGTGGGCATAGATGGAATCTTGTGCACGTCCACCACCAAGTCCTTGCTTCCGGTCATATGATTTGTAGCTCCACTATCGAGCAACCATGATCCCCCACCGGAAGCAAACACCTACAAGAGATCAATGCTTGGTTTTAGGTACCCATTTTGTAATGGGTCCTTTGATGTTAGTAACAAGGGTCTTAGGAACCCAAATAGACCATTCAATATACTCATGAGGAGAACCAACAAATTTGGCATAAACATGCCCATCACTAGCACGGCATAACACATAAGAAGGATTAAAGTCGCCGGCTTTGTTGGAAGGGGTGGCATTGCCCTTCTTGACACCGCCACCCTTCGCATTGTTCTTCTTCTCCTTGGAAGCACCCTCTCCCTCCTTCACAAAATTTTGCTTGAGAGGAGGAGGTCATTTGGTCTTGTCATTCTTCTTCTTGTTCTTGGGCTTGGGTGCGAACCCAATCCCCTCCTTGGCCACAACTTCCTTTTGATTGCTCAAAAGGTCGTTGAGGTTCTTCTCACCTTGTATGCATGACACAAGGCCTTTCTCAAGTTGCTCCTTCAACTTAGCATTCTCCTCAACAAGATGCACATGCTCACAACAAGGGTTAGTAGCATTTGCATTATCAATTAACACCATATGAGGAAAGGTGGCTTTCTCCTTAGTTAGCATCACTTGGAGTTGATCATGAGACTCCTTGAGGCTAGCATGAACACCCTTCAAGACTTTGTGAGCCTTGTCGAGAATGTCAAACTCCTCTTTGAGTCTAACAAGATCAACCCCAAGCTTCGCTTTCTCGGAGTTTAGCACACAAGACACAACAAGAGCATGATCAAGATCTTTCTTTAACTTAGCATGATCATCGTTGTGTGACTCCTCAAGAGCCAAACGAAGACCACGCTCTTCGTCAAGAGCATTGGAGATCCGAAATCTCATCGGCATAGTCACGACTATGCCCCTCCATCTTAGAGATGGTATCTTTGTGAGCCTCGATCATGTCATTGGCTTCACCAAGTTGTTCCAAGAGAGCAACAAAGTGCTTCTTGGATTTACCCTTGAGTTTACCCATAAAGGTCTCAAACTCATTTTCCTACACATTTGTCCCCTCATGTTCATCAATGCTATACGTCGAAGAAGGATGATTAATGATGGTAGTTTTGATGTTGGGGGTTACCTTGTTGGTGGCTTTAGCCATGAGACACTTGGCGGTGATGTTCTCATTGGGTGAGTCGAAGAGAGACATCCGTGGAGTCATCGCAATGGCAACGGAGGCCATGGCAACCGACTCACCATCTTCATCATTGTCATCATCCTCATTGTACTCTTCTTGTACCACCAATGCCTTGGGAGGAGTCTTCTTGGTGAAGTTGCTCTTGTTGGGGAACGACTTGGCCTTGTCCTTTCGGATGAGCTTGCCACCATTGTCTTCCCTCTTCTCGTAAGGGCACTCCGCAACAAAGTGGCTCACATTGCCACAATTGAAGCAAGTCCTCACTCGTTGCTTGCCCTTTGCGCCACTTGAATTGTTCTTGTTGAAGTTTGGCCTTGAGTTCTTCTTGCTCCAAAATTGTCTTGAAGCAAGAGCCATGTGTTCATGATAGGCATACTTCGTATCTTCGAGGTTTCTCTCCTCTTCTTCCTCTTCATCCTCTTCCTCCATACTAACCTTGGCCTTTAGAGCAAGGTTGGGCTTCTTTACTCTTTGAGAGCGAAGAACCGCATTGTCAGCGGTCTTGTCCAAGATGCTCATAGCAATGAACTCATCCAACACTTCACTTGAGGACAAGGTGTGGAAGTCCGGCCTTTGACGAATGACGGAGGACATGGATTTGTGGTAGGGCATCATTGCCTTGAGGAATTTGCGCTTGATCCAATTGTCATCCGTGTCCTTACTTCCATGATCTTGGAGAGAGACCGCGAGTTTGGTTACTCTCCGATAAAGCTCACGAGGTTCTTCATCTTCTTTCATTGCAAACTCATCGGCTTCATCTTGCACCACTTCATAGTTGGAGCGTTGAATGCTTGCGCTTCCCCGATAGAGGGAAACCACTTGGAGCCAAGCATCTTTGGCCACGGAGTAGGGCCAGAGATGAGGAAGATCTTTGGGTGGGATTGCTTCTTGGATGATGAAGAGAGCATTCTCATTGAATTGATGATCCACAACTTCTCTAGGAGTGAAGTTACTTCGGTCATGCGGATAGAAACCTTCTTCAATGATTCTCCAAAGATTAGTGTTCACATGATTTAAATGACGCTTAAAACGATAGACCCAAGAATCAAATTCTACATTCTTCTCAATCTTAGGGGCCGGACCGGCATGATTCAAATGAGTGGAAGGAAGCGGTCCACCATAGACAAGTGGAGGTTCCACATGGGCAAAGATGCCGGTGCCATTTTTACCACTAGAGGAAGGAGCTTTCTCGCTAGTAGCTTCCCCCTTGTCGGAGGTAGCATCCGTCACCTTGTTGGTGGGATCACCCACTTTCAACGGTGCGGTGGAAAGTTTAAGCCCTTCTAAGAATTTATTAAACATGCTTTCGACCTCGGTCGTCATGGAGGTTTTCAATGTGTCCAACGCCACATTGAATTCCTCACGAGAGACCGCGGTTCCCCCATCTCCCGTAGACGAGACCGGATTCACACCGGAGTGCTCCTCCACACCGTCTACGACGTCAACCATACTCTTCGGACGGCAAAGTCCTTAATAAAGAGACGAGGCTCTGATACCAATTGAAAGGATCGATATAGTTGACTAGAGGGGGTGAATAGGCAACTGACAATTTTTAGCTTTTCTTTACCAATTTAAACTTTGCATCAAAGTAGGTTGTCTAGATATGCAACTAGGTGAGCAACGTATATGATGCAACAACAATAAGCACACACACAAGCAAGAGATACAACACAAATAAGCTTGCACAAGTAAAGGCACGAGATAACCAAGAGTGGAGCCGGTGAAGACGAGGATGTGTTACCGAAGTTCCTTCCCTTGAGAGGAAGTACGTCTCCGTTGGAGCGGTGTGGAGGCACAATGCTCCCCAAGAAGCCACTAGGGCCACCGTATTCTCCTCACGCCCTCACACAATGCGAGATGCCGTGATTCCACTATTGGTGCCCTTGGAGGCGGCGACCGAACCTTTACAAACAAGGTTGGGCAATCTCCATAACTTAATTGGAGGCTCCCAACGATACCACGAAGCTTCACCACAATGGACTATGGCTCCGCGGTGACCTCAACTGTCTAGGGTGCTCAAACACCCAAGAGTAACAAGATCCACAAGGGATTAGTGGGGGGATTCAAATTTCTCTTGGTGGAAGTGTAGATCGGGGCCTTCTCAACCAATCCCTAGAGAATCAACAAGTTTGGTTGGCTAGGGAAGGAGATCGGGCGAAAATGGAGCTTGGAGCAACAATGGAGCTTGGAGGTGAAAGAGGTAGTCAACTAGAGGAGGAAGACACCCCTTATATAGTGGAAGAACAAATCCAACCGTTATCCACCAACTCAGCCTGCGCAGCGCGGTACTACCGTAGGGGCACGCGGTACTACCGCACCTGAGGCGCGGTACTACCGCAGGGGCACGCGGTACTACCGCAGGGCCCCGCGGTACTACCGCCCACGCAGCAGAGACCAGAACAGCCAAAGGTGCACTAAAGCAGAGGGCGGTAGTACTGCTGGCGCGGTACTACCGCTCCCCCTTGCAGTACTACCGCAAGGCAGGGGCTGTCCAGGGATGGGAAGGCACAGATATAAAAAATTACATCCGTGGCTACTTCCGCAGAGTTGGAGTCGATGCAAAAACCCGACGCGGTAGTACCGTAAGCCAGCAGCGGTACTACCGCGCGGGGCGCGGATGTAAAAAATTACATCCGCCCCTTACTGCCATGTACTTGCGGAACTAAGTCAGGGACCACGGTACTACCGCTTGCTAGAAGCGGTACTACCGTGGGCCCTTGCGGTACTACCGCACCAGCGGGCGGTACTACCGCAAGGTCCTGCGGTAGTACCGCTCTAGGGAGCAGTACTACCGCATGCCCTAGTTCGGCAAGCAAGAGCAATATTTGCATAGACAAGGAAAACATAGGATGCTCCAAAGGCTAGAGGAAGGGAGGTGCAAAGGGAGATGTGTACGTGATGAATCCACCCAACCTTTCCAACGCGGACCCCCTCTTAATAGTACGGCTTCCCTACGACTCAATACCACCGAAAAGAACCGAAGAGAAACGCCGTCTTCAATAGCCTTCGAGGGGAACCAAATCATCTTGTGCCTAGTCAATATATCTGAAATATTCGATGCACATGATTAGTCCGCAAAAGCATTGTCATCGATCACCAAAACCAACTAAGGGATAAAAATGCCCTTACAAACACAACCTCAGCATGTGTCTTCCACTGCATACAAAAACAAAAGTCAACGCGTCAGAAAACAAATGAAGGAACATGGGAACAAAAAATATACAAGACAATACCAGAAGTTTAAGTTAAACTACACAGGAAAGAATAATGCATAGAAACACTCACAGGCAGTCTCCCAAACACCCAGTTGGCTGGGTCATCATCACCCTTCATGACCAAGTCAGCCGCAGCAAGCTCAAGAAGCTTGGCCTGATCCATGAAATTGACGTGAGGGGTCCTCAAGTCAATATTAGGTGTCTTGCCAATGATAAGGCAGTCCAGATACATAAGAAGCAGCCTAGAGGGGGTACGATTACCTTGAGGGAACCCAAAGACATGGTGAATAGCATCACTTGTAATACGTATAACCTTGTTCGCCTCACCCATGTCCAAAATCATGGTTGAAGGGTCAATCCTCGTGTAGATGTTGCCCATCAAAGGACGAGAAATGTTGGAATCAACCTTCAAGTCAAACACACAACCAAAACCAGCATTGATAACCCTCGTCTTGTGCCTAGGTTGTAGCATTTTCGCACACGTCTTGACCTCTCCTAGTGAGCAGCGAACCGTCTTGTTAAAACGTTTCGCCTCACCTCCTCCTTGGCCACCTTCTTCGGGCGCTTTGCCTCCTCTCCTCCTCCTCTCAGGCCGCTCCACAAGCTGATACTGAAAAAAATACATTGACAAGGAAAAAAGGCAGAACAATGAGACACACAAGCTTCACCAAAATTCCACTAATGCCTACATACGCACTACATCTCAGAAGTCCAACTATGTCTACATAGGTAGTACAACCATGTATGACCAGAAGTAAAGATGCTTTCAAATTGTTGGAAATTTATAAAGCAGAAGTTCAACCATGTATACCAAGGCAGTAATCAAACATGTATCTCAGAAGTCCAACTATGTCTACATAGGCAGTACAACCATGTATGACCGGAAGTAAAGATGCTTTCAAAAATGTTGGAAATTTAAAAAGCAGAAGTTCAACCATGTATACTAAGGAAGTAATCAAACATGTATCTCAGAAGTCCAACTATGTCTACATAGGCAGTACAACCATGTATGACCAGAAGTAAAATGCTTTCAAAAATGTTGGAAATTTAAAAAGCAGAAGTTCAACCATGTACACTAAGGCAGTAATCAAACATGTATACCAACAAGTTAAGCTAATTTCTTCATGTATATACCCAGAAGTCCAACTATGTACACAAAGGTAGTAATACCATAAAAGCAAAGCACATCGGCTAATGTATTCATCTATATGGAGCAGAAGGTCAGCTATGTACGCCAAGGCAGTGCTAAAAACACAAAAACTATAGCAATAGCGACAAATGCTCTAAAAACAGTAAACATGAGACATTCATACCTGATTAGCGGCAGCATCATCATCGTCGTTGTCCTCATCATCAGCATTGAAATCAGCATCATCCTTGTCCTCTGGATTAACACGAGAACGCTTCTTCACACCCTTGTTGAACTTTGCAGGTGGAACCTTGCGCTTCACGCCGCATTTCTTCCCCTTACCAGATGCACCAGCACCAAGCAGAGAAGGTGTAGGCACGGCAGTGGCAAGCACACAAGGACTACGGCGTGGCGTACCACCAAGGCCTAGCCCTTCATCTTCAACAACTTTTGCAGGCCTTGAAACACGTGGGCTCCTCCGAGGAGTAACTTCACCAACTACTAGCTTCTTCACAGCGGTCTTCTTAATTTTCTTCTTAACAGGGACAACCGTGCCATCACTGCCACACGACACGTCTTCCTCAACAGTGAGCTCAGCCACATGAACAGATCCAGGAACATCAGAACCTTTCTCAAGGCGGGCCGCCCTCTTCTTGTCAAAATCTACTTGCTTCTTCCTCTTACGTTGGTCCTCCAGGAGAAGCTGAAGAGGCACATCCTCGGGTTGCATGACAGGTTCAGTGCCATCAATAGACTGCGATTGCGTCTCTGACATCTGAAGAGAGCACAAAGGATCCGGAACGGAATCACAACCTTTGACTGACGGAGCCCCCTCCTCAGCAGCAGCAGGGGTCTCTGATAAACCCAACTCAGATAAAACATCGATGGTGTTCACAGCTTCCTCCTCTGTGGACACATCTGCAAAGAACGCAAAAAATCGAAGCAAAAAATAAAAAAATTCAAGAACAAAAGCAAAAAAAACCGACATGAACAAGCTAAAAAAACATGGCTCAAGACTTTAAAATGAAAAGAAAAGGGGTTTCACATACTAGGTGAAGCAAGAGCTGCAGAAGCAAGATCCTCGAGGCTTGAAAAATTCTCAAGGCTCGAAGCAACCTCAGCAATCACAGTCAAAGGGATTATGGGTGATTTAGCCGCATCAGATAATGGAGCACCAGTATTAACTTCTGAAGCTCCATCTTGATCGCAGGCATTTTTTTCAGAACTATTCAACTCATCACCAACTACAAAAAATGCAAGTAAAAAGGCAGCTGAGTTCTAATGCACAATCCTACACCAAAGGGACTTCTACATATAACATGAATGTCCAGAAGTTCAACGATATATAACAAAGCAGTAAAACAAAATGTGCATAACAGAAGTTCAACCAAATTTCATTATAAACAAACAATAATTAAAACCAGAAGTTCAACTATGTGACCCAAGCAAGCAGCACATAAAAAAGATGTAGCATGACCACAAATAGTATTTCACAGGCAAACTAAATATCAATACCATGAACATGATAACAAAAAAAAGATATACACTATAAATATGAATCATTTGGGAAGTCCAACAAACACTTGGTGACATAGTTTCACCTGCAAATCATCAACTAAAAAGTAAGCAACACTCTACTAACTCAAAATAATGGTAAAAAGCATACACATAACCTTTCCTAGAAGTTCACACTATTAAGAATGGCAGTCCAACATGAATAATAAGTGAAGATATGGGCAGACATATACAAGAATAATGCTATTTAAAATACAAGATACAACTACATTAAGATACCTGGAGAAGGTTTTGAAGCCATGACAACACAACCGCCTTGACGAATGCAACTCCAAACACTAGAACAACCTGCTAAAAACAGGGGATTGATTGCATATAGTTAGCAAGTACAAAATCATACAACAAAAAATACAAAATGAAACTGAATCAAACCCTAGGATGAAACAACCAGAACATACCAACAAGTATAAAAGGATGAACAGTAGCACATCTAGGGAAGCACAACAAAAAAAGAATCCATAAACTAACTAGAATGTCACAGACATAATCTAGACTTCGAAATGAAAAACACTAAAACAATTAGATACATCAGATCTAGCATCACACCACACCCTCTCTTACATGCATCTGAATGCTGAAATCAAGAAAGGAGAAATGAAATCCACAAAAGTCTGAAGGGACAAATAGCACACACAAGCATCACATAGACAAATCTGACCACGGGGGAATGCAATCCACCCACCACACGCACAAGAACCCTACCTAATCTACCACCAAACCATCAGAAGAAGGGGGTAGGAGGCAGACGCGAGAGCACACAGCAGGCGGACTCGACAGATCTGGTGAAACTAGAAGCAAGCATTAGGGCGGGGCGGCACTTGTACCTCTCTAGACGACCCCCGCACGCACGAATCCGCGACGGTTCTTCCACTCCCCACGACGCCACGCTCACCTTGCAACCGCGCAGGCAGTTGCCACCCTTGCTTCAGAGCAGAAGAGAGCAGGCTGGGTGAGGGAGAGCGGGGTGTGGGGGGAGAAATAGGAGCGGGGGCGTGCGACGGTTACTCCAGCACGAGGGCAGGGGACAGGGGCGGAGAAATCGAGGGGAGTTGGAGGCGAGGAAGGCAGCGGAGCGACGGAGAGGGGGGAGAGAGCGAGCAACAGGGGGAGAGGGGTTTCCTGACAGGTGGTGGCGATGGAAGATACCCACTTAATGCCTCTCTGTCGTGGGAATTGCAGCGCCACTAAATTTACAGTTTTACCCCCCCCCCCAACAGCTAAAAAAGTAAATACATGTGTAGATAAATGAATGCACCATTTGAATGCATCTATTATAAATGAATGCACCATTTAAAAACAAAAAATAGATGTCAAATACAATACCAAGGGAAGAAAAATACATACATAAATATGCACCTAAAAAACAAGAGAAAGAAGTTCAAAAAATAAAGAACAGAAGTTCAAGTACTCTAATAAAAGAAGTAAAGGCATAAGAATAAATAAACCCTAAGAAACAAAAAGAAGAAGTTCAAGTACAAAAACAGATGAAGTTCATATCTAACTAAAGCAAGCACCCTAAACCCTAAAAACCCTAAGATAGATAGTGGGGTCACGGATGTGACGGACTTTCCTCCGCATGCGACGACGCGGCACGCCGCATCGTCGCCTGCTCCGGCTCGTTCCTGTCTCGGCCTCACAGGGGGAGGGGAGGGGGGTCCCGACCCCCCCTCCCCCCTGCTCGGCCTCGCGCTACCACATTGTTGCGCGCTAGGATTTGACAGGACGCAATGCGATTATTCTGTTTCCACCCCCACCGCAAGCACCCTAAACCCTAAAAACCCTAAGATAGATAGTGGGGTCACGGATGTGACGGACTCGCCTCCGCATGCGATGACGCGGCACGCCGCGTC
>NC_057805.1:335069945-335088929 GCF_018294505.1 Triticum aestivum
GTGGCACGCCGTGTTGTCGCCTGCCCCGGCTCGTTCCTGTCTCGGCCTCGCAGGGGGAGGGGAGGAGGGGTCCCGACCCCCCCTGCTCGGCCTCGCGCTACCGCATTACTGCGCGCTAGGATTTGACAGGACGCAATGCGGTTATTCTGTTTCCACCCCCACCGCAAGCACCCTAAACCCTAAAAACCCTAAGATAGATAGTGGGGTCACAGATGTGACGGACTCGCCTCCGCATGCGACGACGCGGCGCCGGCTCGTTCCTGTCTCGGCCTCGCAGGGGGAGGGGGGGTCCCGACCCCCCTCCCCCCTGCTCGGCCTCGCGCTACCGCATTTTTCAATAGGCGCAATGCCGATTTCAATGTCTATAAATATTTAAATCCAAAAATAACAAACAAAATTATAAATAAGAAGTTCAAATAGTGAAGATATATAAATTCGGGGTGTTGTAAAACCTCAAATTAACATGTTAAAAACGATTATCATACAGAAGTTCAGGATAGTTATTCAGTGAAGACCAACAACTATTATAAATACAAAAACATTCTAGTGTGGTTTATTACAGCAGAGTAATAAGACAAACCTGTGTCAACAACAGTAAGATCCTGCCCAGCAGTAAGGGTTTTTGATTCCTGGAATGTAATCTGTCCTGGAATATTAATGTCAAAAAGATGGACCTGCATTCATGAAAAGTTTCATTGCTGCGACATAAAAAACCAAGAAGGAAACACCTTAGGAATAAAATATTGTTTAGTGTCGAAGAAACAAAATGCCACGAGGCGTAAGTTAACTAATCAAATGTTCTGAATAAAGGTAAGTTCACAAATTAGCTTCGTAAATCAGTAAATTTATAAAATATGTGCTTCTCTTGTGACTCCGCGATAACATTATGTTTTACATTCGTCTGAATAGAATCACAGAAGTTCAACTACGGATGTTATAGCAGTCCAGCTTGTACAACAGAACGTAAAATGATTGAAAAAACAGCCCCGAACATATTTGGTTCCCAAATTTAATCGTTTGGGTAAATTCCAACACGTAAACAGCCATTTCGAACGTCGTCATACTCCAGATAAAACAACAACAAATGATCCGCCATCAAGCTGTCCGCTCGAACAACGAACCACCGCGGGAGGCAGAAGATCCAATCCACATTCTCGGAATGAATAAGCCAGCCAAATCAAATTAACAACATGGGAAGGATTCAACCGCCATTTCGAACGTCATCATGCTCCAGAAAAACAAGAAAACGATTCTCATCAGATTGTCCCTCGAACAGAAAACCACGGCGGGAGGCAGAAGATCCAATCGTCGGATTTTGATTTGTATGAGCCCGCATAATCAAATTAACAACATGGGCATCATTCTGTCTCACTAATGCATGCGAATCCGCCAATTTGAACAGCAAAACTAAAAATCTTCAACAGCGGCCGGAACCACTCCCGCGGACGAAGAACAGAGCCGGCGGAACACCAAATCGAATTTGTTCGAAAATAACAACAAAACATGCAGTAAAGTCGTACATAAACCCAATTCTCATCCTGTTAGAGATTATAGAACATCCAGTACATGCAAAAAACATGTAACAGACCCATGTTCATCGCCGCCCGAGAGCAAATACGCCAACGTGCTAGATTCCGAATCAAAACAAGCATTTGGATTCTAAAAAACGTTTCCACATTACACTTACATCACAAACAACACGAACGATCAGAAAAACTCGCGGTAGAAGGCACGGTTGCGAAGATAGCACGAAGGTCGGGTTCGTACAGAGGGAAGTTCACGCGCGTTACTCGGGAAGTTCAGGTCGTGATCAGAATATTATTCTGATCCCGTGATCAGAATAGTGTTTATGTATATATATATAATAGATAAATAAATATTAATTAATTAACTTAATCTAGTTTAGTTAAACTTAATTAACCATGCTTAATTAAACCCTAATTAACCTGAACAGTAATGACATGCGGGACCCACACGTCAGTGACCCAGTCAACTCCTCTGTTGACTGCTGACATCATGCTGGCGTCATGCTGACGACATGCTGATGCAGTAATGCCATTTTCGAATTAATTTAATAATAATAATTTAGAAATTGATTAAAACTTTGAAAATTAATATAAAATAATCCGTAGCTCGGTTGAAAATACTTTATACATGAAAGTTGCTCAGAACGACGAGACGAATCCGAATACGCAGTCCGTTTGTTAGCCACACATCCCTAGCATAGCGGACATGGAACTTTCCCCCTCTGGTCCATCTGTCTGAAAACGTGGAACACCGGGAATACTTTCCCGGATGTTTTCCCCCTTCGCCGGTATCACCTATCCCTGCGTTAGATCACCCCTGGCACTATGTATTGCCTTGTTATATTTTGTGATGCTTTGTTTGCTCCGTACTTACTGTTTCTTCCCCCCTCTTCTTCTCCAGTAGACCCCGAGACCGGCGTTGATGCGATTGAGTACGACTACGTCACCGACGACCCTTCTTCTTGAGCAACAGAGCTTCCAGGCAACCCCCCCCCCCCTTGATCAACCTGATATCGCCTATTCCTTCTCTCTACTGCTTGCATTAGAGTAGTGTAGCATGTTACTGCTTTCGGTTAATCCTATTCTGCTGCATAGCCTGTCATTGTTGCTACAGATGTTACCTTTACCTGCAATCATAAATGCTTAGTATAGGATGCTAGTATTCCATCAGTGGCCCTACATTCTTGTCCGTCTGCTATGCTACACTATCGGGTCGTGGTCACGTCGGGTGTTGATCACGGGTATATACTTACATACATATTATATGATACAGCGGTGACTAAAGCCGGGTCGGCTCGTAGAATACCCGCAAGTGATTCCGATGTGGGGGCTGAAAGGACAGGTGGTTCCATCCCGGTAGTGGTGGGCCTGGGTTCCCAACGGTCCCCGACTGTTACTTTGTGGCGAAGCGACAGGGCAGGTTGAGACCACCTAGGTGAGAGGTGGGCCTGGCCCTAGTCGGCGTCCGCGGTTACATCAATTAACATGCTTAACGAGATCTTGGTATTTGATCTGAGTCTGGCCACTGGCCTATACGCACTAACCAACTACGCGGGAACAGTTATGGGCACTCGACGTCGTGGTATCAGCCGAAGCCTTCTTGACATCAGCGGTTAAGCGGCGCGCGCTGGATTGGACTGGAATGCCTGCTCTTGTATTAGGGACACTAGGTCTGCTTCTGGCCGCCCACACAACGTGTAGGAGTGCAATGGGCGATGGGCCCAGACCCCTGCACGCTTAGGATTTACACCGGCGTGCTGACCTCTCTGTTGAGCCTAGGTAGGGCTGCGACGTGTTGATCTTCCGAGGCCGGACATGACCCAGGAAAGTGTGCCCGGCTAGAGGGATCGAGCGTGTTGGGCAATGTGGTGCACCCCTGCAGGGAAGTTTATCTATTCGAATAGCCGTATCCCTCGGTAAAAGGACGACCCGGAGTTGTACCTTGACCTTATGACAACTAGAACCGGATACTTAATAAAACACACCCTTCCAAGTGCCAGATACAACCTGGTGATCACTCTCTAACAGGGCGACGAGGAGAGGATCGCCGGGTAGGGTTATGCTATACGATGATACTTGGTGAACTTACCATCTACTCTCTTCTACATGCTGTAAGATGGAGGCTGCCAGAAGCGTAGTCTTCGACAGGACTAGCTATCCCCCTCTTATTCTGGCATTCTGCAGTTCAGTCCACCGATATTGCCCCTTTACACTGATACCCATGCATATGTAGAGTAGATCCTTGCTTGCGAGTACTTTGGATGAGTACTCACGGTTGCTTTGCTCCCTCTTTTCCCACTTTCTTTTTAGTCTCGGTCGTCGCAACCAGATGATGGAGCCCAGGAGCCAGACACCACCGACGATGACTCTTACACCGCGGGTGCCTACTACTACGTGTAGGCCGCCGCCGACGACCAGGAGTAGTTTAGGAGGATCCCAGACAGGAGGCCTCCGCCTCTTTCGATCTGTATCCCAGTTTGTGCTAGCCATCTTATGGCAACTTGTTTAAGTTATGTCTGTACTCAGATATTGTTGCTTCCGCTGACTCGTCTATGATCGAGAACTTGTATTCGAGCCCTCGAGGCCCCTGGCTTGTATTATGATGCTTGTATGACTTATTTACTTTTAGAGTTGTGTTGTGATATCTTCACATGAGTCCCTGATCTTGATCGTACACATTTGCGTGTATGATTAGCGTACGGTCAAATCGAGGGCGTCACATATAAGAAGTGTGCACATTTAATAAAAGACGACCTTCTACGTTTCTTTATGGATTTCTATCATCACAAAGTTGAGCTCAAAGGGGTAATACTGCCTTGATCACTCTCTTGCCCAAGAAACAAACACCTCTCGAATCTCAGATTTCAGGCCTATATCACTAGTTCACTCCCTTCCCAAGCTTGCAACAAAAGTACTAGCCAATCGGATACAAAGAATTATCAGAGAGTTGATCCACTCTCTGCAATCTGGGTTTCTGCCGCAGTGTTCAATTGGGAGAACTTTGCTCTGGCAGCTAAGTTAGTTCAATGTGCGCATAAGAGAAAAATTCCAATGATGGCTTTAAAGCTAGACTTCAAAAGGGCTTTCGATAGTGTGAGTTGGTCAGGGTTGCTGCAAATTCTCAAGGCCAGAGGCTTCAACACAAGATGGATCGAATGGGTTGAGGGTCTGCTTATCACTGGCTCTGCTCAAATCATCATCAACAGAGAGGTTGGAGATTTTTTTCAGTCCAAGAAGGGGCTGAGGCACCGCACTTATTTATCTTGGTGGCAGATGTTCTGCAACGTCTCTTTTGCAAAGCTCACCATGAAGGGCGCCTAGCTCACCCTCTGAACGTGGAGTCCTTCTTTCCGGTACTGCAATACGCTGACGACACCCTCTTGCTCTTCAAAGGAGATGTATCACAAGCCATGGTGATCAAAGATATTCTTTACACTTTCTCTGATTTCACGGGATTGCAAATCAACTTTCAGAAGAGCACTCTTGTCCCTATCAGCATGGATCAAGATACCGCAAGTGAAATTGCCGTTGTATTGCGCTGCACTCTCTCATCATTTCCTTGCACCTATTTTGGTCTACCTTTTCTGTTCACAAGATATCTCATGGGCTTTTGATACCGGTCATCCAGAAAGTTGACCAACGGCTCTCTGGTTGGGTTGTCATCTTACACTGATTAAGGCCGTTTTATCCACCATCCCAAGCTATCATATGGGGAGTTTTCTCTGGCCCAAAGAGTCTTTGGAAAAGCTTGAACAACTCCTGAGAGCTTTCTTATGGGTAGGAAAAAAATTCAGTACACGGAGGGGACTGCCTTATGGCGTGGGAACAGGTTATTGCCCCCAAGGAATCGGCGCGGGGGTGGGGGTGGGGGGGCTGGGCATAAGAGACATCCGGGCTCACAATACTGCTCTAATCTGCAAATTTGCCGCCAAGGTACTGCAGGATAATGACATTCCTTGTTATCAATGGTTTGCACAAAGGTACTGTCGGGAAAGGATTTCTAACATCATTTCAAGCAGTGACACGACCGTTTGGAAGACAATCAAAGCTTGCACCCCACTGGTTATACGGTCTACAAGCTGCAGCATGGGGGTTGGTTCGCTCATCTCTTTTTGGCATGATCTTTGGCTACCAATTGGAAGGCTACACTTAGTCTTCCCTACACTCTACTCTTTCGCTAGAGATCCCCACTGCAACATTTCTTCATAGTCCAAGCAAAACACATGGGCCATCAAGCTACACCCGAACCTTTCGCGGATAGGCGCGTTTCATCGTTACAACGTTCAGACCTAACCACTTCCTTCTTCTATCGGTTATTGGCCTTTAGAGGAGTATCATGGCAGCACACCAGTTTCGTTTGGCACACTATCATCCCACTCAAACACAAGGTTTTTCTGTGGCTGGCCTTTCGCGGATGTTTGAACACTGGGACAACATGGTCCGTAAACACTGGATGCCATATCTTCTGTCGCGGACTGTGTAACATGCCCGGTTACCGAATCCATTAGCCACATCAGTTTGTGATGCCAATTAAGTCATGGGTTATGGTCAAAATTAGGCATTGCAAACACAGCCAAGGACACTGCAAATATCTCTGATTTCGTGGAAGTCATTGCTCAGCAAAACACCTTTCAAAGCCTCTGGTGTGTGATCTTCGTTGCCTGCGTCGTTGCTTCTTGGAATGTAAGGAATGACCGCACCTTCAACAACAAGCTTTGGTCATCTACAATGATATCTCACAATGCTGCAGATTTACTAAAGCTTTGGAGTAATTGAGCAAAATGACAAGTAGATAAGGAGGCATTCCTCTTGTGGGCTGATAAGTTGAGCATGTGGTATATAATCTTTCTGCCTGTCTGTACACCTTCCTATCTTTCCCTTTTTTTCTCTATGTAACTGACCACTGGTCATCCGAGCCGCGACTAGTTTTCAACGCATAAAGGTAGAAACTTTTACTTTCAAAAAACGCAGCTGTGATTGCAGAATTACAGCGGGAGAAACCTGAAACGAGCCCAGTAAGCCCAGCTAACGCAAGCTAGGCCTTTCCTAGAGGCCCACACGGGCGGCCTCTGGCGTATCGCTCGCGCTCCCCCCCAGTCCCCACCCACCTCGACCTCGTGAGCTCCGCCTCCGCCTCCCTCCGCCTCGCTACTCGCCAGCAAGCCACCCACCCAAGCTACAAAGCTCGCGGCCGCACTCGCATGCTCCTCCGCCCTCCTCGCCTCCCACGCCTCTCTCCTCGCCGCCTCCGCTCGGACTCTCCGATGGCTTCCACGCTCGCCTTGCTCAGGCCGTCCGCGCCGAGCCCGGCGACGAACCTGAGGGCGCCGTTCAGATCTCGGGTCTCCACCCGAGTGTCCGTCGGGTCGGCAGTGGCAGCGGGCGCCGACACGCTCTTCGCCGACTACAAACCCACCACCGCATTCCTTTTCCCCGGCCAGGTACGAGTCTTCTCGCTTGCAAGCTGACGTGTCTGATACACGCATGGCATTATGAGAGCCAGAATTGTACTAGTACTTAGCTAAGTTATGGTAATGGTGATCGTTATGCAATTATTCGTGCGAAGGTGTTTAACTTCTAAAATACGTAATTGGCATCAAGCTGAGTAAAATATCTAGCAAAGATGGCAAATCTGAAGGGATATCAGGCAGTGGGAAGTGTTCATTTTAACTTGGTTAGTTATACAAATGGAGAAAAATCACTTCACTGCTTCAGTTGACGTGGATCATATTTTGGCCTTGAGAGATTAGCTTATGATTATTAGGTTCTCGTAGGAGATTATTTTAATTACAATGATACATTTCCCTTGCATTCAAATACATGTGCATCGTGTGTGCTGCCTCATTTGCTTTCTTTTCCTCTCAGGGTGCTCAGGCTGTTGGAATGGGTAAAGAGGCTCTTAATGTTCGAGCAGCTGCAGAACTATTTGATAAGGCAAATGATATACTTGGGTATCTACAAACCTCCGATGCGATTTACCTGTTTGCTCCCCCTAGCAAACTTACGCTTTAAAGTTAACAAGTGTCCATAACAATTCCAAAGGGAAAAACGACGATGTTCATGCTTGTTTAATTTTCAATGTAGCTATGACTTGTTGAATCTTTGCATCGATGGACCAAAAGAAAAGCTGAATTCAACAGTGATCAGTCAGGTTTCTGAATTTCAGACTCTTCGCTCCCACTGTAGTCTACATTATGCATTTTCATATCCATGCAAGTAGTATTCTTAGGTGTCTGCCCTTCGCTGCTACTTACTGTTAGCAATTGAAACATGTCTCCTTAATCGTCATTCACGGCAATATTGTTTTCAACCATGAATACCTATTAGGTGCCAAATCTGGTTAATCAGTTCCAATGCTAGCTAAGTGTTTTTTGTACCAACATCTGCTGCTTCAAAATGGAACCCACAAGATTGTTTTGCATTTTGTTTTTCTTAGCTATGCTGCATACATTTGAGTGTGACGGATGATTTGGTTCAGATACAATTCCAGATCTTGTCAGTTAAAGCTGTACCCTGATTGTCGAACAAAACCATTTTGCAGCCAGCTATATATGTTACCAGCCTTGCAGCTGTAGAAGTGTTGCGCGCACGTGAAGAAGGCCAATCTGTAATTAACTCCGTAGATGTCACATGTGGTCTCAGCTTGGGAGAATATACCGCGCTTGCATTTGCTGGTGCCTTTAGGTATTGCCCTTGTTCCGTTAATGAAATCATGCATTTGCTGTTTTAAATATAAGCATTTAAATTCATGATCAGAATGAAACTAACTCAGAGTATATGTTAAATTCAATCCTGGTGAACATCATCTTCAATCTGCTATACCTGTGACAAGATGGTCAAATTAATAGCCCCATAGCTTAGTATTTTTTTTCAGTGTGTCAAGTATATATGCTTAAGCAGTTTTCAACATGCAGCTTTGAGGATGGTCTGAAGCTTGTCAAGCTTAGAGGAGAAGCCATGCAGGTTAGTGCCAATAAGATATGTGTACTTTGAGTTTCTGACTTTCCAAATAGATAGCTCATGGTCTTTATCTTTGTAGGATGCCTCAGACGCTGCCAATAGTGCGATGGTTAGTGTAATTGGTCTAGATTCAGAAAAGGTGCAACAATTATGCGATGCTGCAAATGAGGATGTGGATGAAAAGGAAAGAGTTCAAATAGCAAATTTTCTCTGTCCTGTAAGTCATTCCTGACTCTGAGGTTATTTGTTTCCTACTGAGGCTTTCTAAGGTCTTAGCATGGTAATACCTTGTTGCAGGGTAACTATGCAGTTTCTGGTGGTGTGAAGGGTATTGAAGCAGTTGAAGCCAAAGCAAAGTCTTTTAAGGCCAGAATGACGGTTAGTGTTCCCATGCATCCAATTTCTCGACAATGGTCCATGTATGTAAACATTTGGTATACCTACAATGAAGTGTGAAACCTGGTTATCGTAATTTATAGTGGTTTTGAAAACTGAAACTGCGCAAGGTCATTATACTGAATAGTGCTCCCTTGGTCAAAAACATAAACCGTTTTGTACATCTTCATTGTTACGCAACTTTGACTATAAATTTGGTGGCAATATGTCAGACAACAGACCATAGTACTAATAATAGAATAATATTGCAAGAGTACAATTGTTGAAATGTCTGATGGTAGTACCATTTTCCTGTGATCAATTTGTATAGCTTTTGTTTGAATTGGTGGTGAAGGCTAAGAAAATTTCACTACATGCGTTCTAACATGGTGTATACTGTTTTTTAACAGAGGGGGTTACTTGTATACTAATGTGTAACTTGATACTGTGACTTGTCGTGGGGGATTAGGAAAAGTGACTGCCCTGTTGCTGTCTATCTAAGAGGCATTGTTGAAAACCGTTTACTCTGCTGCATAGTCATAGTAATCAAAGGTTTGTATATGATGTTGACAATTATCTTGCCAGGTTCGCCTAGCTGTTGCTGGTGCTTTCCACACAAGCTTCATGCAACCTGCTGTCTCAAGATTGGAATCTGCGTTGGCTGCTACAGAGATTAGATCACCAAGAATTCCAGTAATCTCCAATGTTGATGCACAGCCCCACTCAGATCCTGACACAATCAAGAAGATCTTGGCACAGCAGGTATTGGCTCTAGACTATACTTGAATTCTTGTCGCAGCCCTATTATACAATGACTTGTGTGTGTGTGACTAACTTGGTGGAGAAACAGGTCACCTCTCCTGTGCAATGGGAAACTACTGTGACGACTCTTTTGGGTAGAGGCCTTGAGAAGAGCTATGAACTCGGACCTGGAAAGGTAAAAATAGCCTCTTAATTATTTCTGACTGGATAACAATTCTTCAGAGTCTGATGATATTATTTATTTATTTTTGCTTGTCTGGCATAAACCAGGTTATAGCAGGAATCATTAAACGGATCAACAAAGGTGCCAGCATCGAGAACATAGGCGCATGAGACGTGGAATCATCAATATTATAGGAGCAAGTAATAAAATTTGGGGGGGCTGCTTAGATTTAAGCAACACTCCTGAATGTACTACAGGGCACGAGAAGCACCACAGAGTCTGGCAATTTCCTGTCATTTGTGAAGAACATAGATAGTGTTGTACAATTATGTTTCATTGGCTAGCTAGGTTTCTCGGCGGTTCAGCTTGCCCTCTATATTGTGAGGACCAGAATGAAATTTCAGTTATAGTTCTGAGTTGTATCAGTAATTTTATCCCCGTGGTTCACTGTCTGACCTCCCATTCTAAATTCATTCATGTCTCTCGACAATGAATTTACCATCAGCTGAACGCAAACAAAACGCAAGGCTGGCTGAGATAAGCCCCACATTGCGCTAAACAGAAACAACCAACACGGTCACTCCCTGATGATGTAGAAACGGTCTTCTTCCTCTTTCCTGCCCGAGGTCCTTATTTTGACTTAGATTTTGGTTCCTTGGCCGTGTCCTTATTTTGACTTAGATTTTGGTTCCTTGGCCGTGTCGGTGAGGTGCTGGCGCTGATGACAAGATCCCTCTGGCCGATCTGTTCCGACGAAGGCCAACTCCGTACCTCGACGACGTCCGATCCACACCCACGAAGGGGCAGTAGGGGTATATATTGCCAGATTTCTCAGATTTGTCATGCAGGGTTACTAAATCTTGTTCAATAGCGTTTTTGGTGTACTTTTGCCTTTTACAAGCCGTTTCGTGTTTAGTTGTCCTTTCATACTAAATATTGCTTTCTCTCGTAAATATAGACACACACCTGTTTCTTAAAGAAAATAATAATAAACAAAGATATCAAAGGTGTCAATGTACTCCCCTATTTACAAATGAAAATAATACTCATCTGATTAAGTTCATCATACTCTCTCCAATCAGGTTTATAGGGTAAAATGTGTTGTATATCATCTAAAGCATATCATTAAACTTACATTGAAATAAAGTTCATAAACATGTAATTTGATAGCACATGAAATACTGAATTTAGTTTCAGAAACGCTTGGCCTCACTCGGCTAATAACAGGTGCGCATCAATCGCCTCCATGACCATCCGGTCAAATTTTGATCGTGCGGCACGTAGCAACCCTACACCATACACTGGTTTGCAACATCTCCCCTTGTTGCAAGGCGCGAGCGCAATGGGGGGGTTTGTTGCAGATCAAGATATCGTTCGGGTCTCCTAGCTCCGGCCTCCTCCCGATCCCATCGCCCCTCCACGCCCGATCAGCTGCCGACAGCCCTCGTGCATGTGCAATCCACCGAATGCACCGGCGCCGCTGCCAACAAGAAGCGCTCAGCCGACGTGCCTCACTCTCATCGCACCGCCTCTCGGTCAAAACCTATTGTCACGCCGCCGCCCGGCATGTAGGCACTAGCCTGTACACCACCCACGTGCCTCACTCTCATCGCACCGCCTCTCGGTCAAAGCCTATTGTCACGCCGCCGCCCGGCATGTAGGCACTAGCCTGTACACCACCCACGCCGAAAGGCACCTCGAACACCTCTCTTCCATCTCGGAGGTCGTCGGCGACCTCCCATGGCGCCGCAGCTGAGCTCAGCATGGCTACCCCCGACAACATCCTCCACTCTGTCACCAACTATCACTAACTGCCGCCGCCCGCTGCTGCAGCCCCTCCTGTCGCCGAGCTCACCACACAGCAAGGGTACGAGGGGCTTACAATCCTGTTGCAATTGCAACGAGGAGTTGTAGTGCAGCCACAACATATCCATTACACATCAGGCCCCATAAAGTTTATAAACATACAATTTTGGTGGCATGTTTTATCTAGACATTTTGTTGATCTATTCTTAATCCAGAGAGGACAGCACAAACACAGGGTATAACATAAGAGCGAAACAGGCAAACAATTCGATATGACAATACCAACAGATATGCAATAGTGAATTGCAGTGACTAAGCATAGATGTTGAACAATTAGAGATGACAATCAAGTGCAACAAGATAACGGAGCATAGGTTCATAATTTAAATGCTCAAAACTTTAACATTGTTCACGTTCATTGCCATCTTCATCAAACTTCCTAACCCCAGATAGTTAACAAAACTATGTTTCTGGAATACATTGATAGCACAACTAACCAAGACCTCAACCAAAACATTTGGATCAGAAAGATATGAAATGGAGACATTCAAGGCATGGATCTTCAGGCGGTTTCAGTCACAGGGTACTCAAAGACAACGTCTTTCCCACAAAGCCTGCGGTAGACTGCAGAGAAGGTCTCCAGCTTGTATTCAGTGTTGTTGCGCTCCTTTGGGTCCAAGTAGATCTGAAAGAACATCAAGAATAAGATAAGCACTAGAATTGCTTGCCAATCAGGCAGAGTGCCAAGTGCAAGATGCTGCTAGGCGAACTTGCCAAACAAGAATCATATCAAACAGTACCAGTTGTAGAACGAAAACTGCAGCCACCAAATGAGTATATGCATGTTTCAACTTTTAACAGGGTATTTATATGATGATCAATAAACTCGAATGGACTACCTTGATGACCTTGGCACCATCCAAACGGTATCTGACACGCTTCCCCACAATCTCAGCTGGGTACACGACATCCTCCAAGATACCATCATGAACAGCTGTCAGGGTCCTGGTGCGAGGGCGCTGAACAGCAGAACCCTTCTTGGGTGGCCTCACAATCCTTCTTGTTGCAACAAAGACCACATCCTGTACAAGTGAAGCACATTTATTAAATTTCATTGTTTCAATTTTTATCAACATCATTTCAGAGTTTAAAGAAACTCCTGCAGCTAAACAACATGTTAGAGTTTCTACAGTGATGATCTGGGACAAAGTGCAAGGACTTCCAAGTGTAGCCAATAAGCTTGGAGGCAAAGATTTACAGTACATGCATGAAAATCAGAATAGCAGAACTCCAGCTTGAACACTGCAATTAGCTTATTATAGATGCCAACAATGGCTACCTATTGAGCAATTTGCTTACATTTAAATGCAACCAAGGGAAAAACTTAAGTAAACATGCTCATGGATGCCACCTTGCCCTGATACATTTATGTCCTAACCAACTTCATATAATAATGATGTTGTCATGTACTCCCTCCCTAAAGAAATATAAGAGCGTTTAGATCACTACTTTAGTTATCTAAATGCTCTTATATTTGTTTACAGACGGAGTAGTATGCTCTGCGGTGCCATGAATTTTGACATTCACATCCTAACATGGAAATAATAGATTCAAGTACACTCATTCAGCTTCTCCCAATAACGTATCTAATTGTTCAGCACTGCTACTGCAAGACACTATTTACAAATTAGAGCAATTGTGTAGCAACTTAAACATCCGCTTAGACAGAAACTGATAAAGATTAGCACAACAAAGCAAACAAGTATAAGCAATTCACCTTGCCGCTAAACTTCTTCTCCAGCTCCCTGACGAGCCTGACATGGATCTTCCTGAAGGGCTTGCGCAGACGGTACGGCACATGGATCACCACGGCCTTCCTGTTGCCAACAACATCCATCTGGCTGCAAACACAGCACGACAGTATCATACACGTCCACCACCACCAAATGAATCAGCCCGACCAATAGATCAGGAGGGTCTGGATGTAGCGAACGGCGACTTACATTGCAGTGTTGATGTACAGGTCCTTGAGGTCGCTCTTGAGCTCCTGGTTGCCATTCTCCAGGTCAAAGAAAGCCTGCAAGATATTAACCACCACAGGCATGTCAGACCTTGACAGATCCAAACGAAGAGCGGTTCGGGGGGAACAAAGGAATGGCAAAAGGCGGGAGAGGAGGGACGCGGGAAGGCCGCTCACCTGCGCGACGGTGTCCTCGAACTCGGAGGGCTCGACGCCCTTGTCCTTCTGGATCTTCTTCCTGGCGGTGTACATCTTGCTTCCCTTTCGCCGGGCCCTGCAGACGCAAGGGTTGGATTCGCCGAGCGCACACGGATCAGCAACGAGCGGGCAAGGGGGAGTGGCGGCGGAGAGAGGGAGGGGGGGAGGGAGATAAGATACCTGCGCGCGAGGAGAGGAGGGAGCAGAGAAGTGGAGGCGCCGGCGCTAGGGTTTGGGAGGAGGGGTGGAGTCTCGCGGAGAGCGCTCTTATAAAACCCTAGTCGTGTGGACTGGGCCGACGGGAGGTCGTGTGTAGTGGCCGGGCCGCATGCACTTGGTCTATTAGCATAGCCCAGCTTAAATGAGCGCGGCCTTATCGTTCTTTCGGGGTTGCCCTTGTTGGGCTGGGGCTGGCTTTTCAATGAAGATGGGATTGTTAAAGAATATGGAGAATGGCATTTTGGAGCTCGGCCTCCATGGAGGCCGAATTTTTTGAAAAAAAAATCAAAATTCATACTTTTTGGTTTCAAAAAATCTGAAAAAAATGTACAGGTACACAAGGATGTGATGTGTATGTGTGAAAAATTTCAGAATGAAATACCTTGACATGCGATTTGTGCAAAAAGAACAAATTCATGGACTTTTCGGATGAATAGTATATGTGTTGAAAAGCCACAAATTTGTCTTTTTTGCACAGCCCTCATTTCAACTTATTTCATCCTGGAAATTTACACATGTGTGTTATGCCTCCATGTATGTATGTATTTTATTTCAGATTTTTTTTAAATGTAAAAATATGAATTTTGTTGAGTTTTGAATGTTTCAAAAACTGTCCACCATGGAGGCCGAGCTCCAAAAGCAATTTTCGACGTGTTATGTGACTTTTATCCACCGCTCCAGATTCTCAAAAGAAAATCCACCGCTCCAAAAAAATGTGGCTTCTATGCACACCTATAAAAGAAAATGTGGTTTGCCTAAAAAAAGAAGTGGCAGCAACTTGCTCATATTCAGTGGTTGGCGGAAGGGGACAACAATAAATCCTTCGTAAGAAGGCCAACTCTCGGAGGAAGAAGAACCAAATTGATAGGCTAGCTCGGCCGAATGGCTCGTTTAGTGAGGATCAGCAGGAGCTTGGATCTGTGACTACAAAGTTTCTATAAAAATATGTATATGCGTCTAAAGGAACTATTGGAATTTATGAGGTTCTCTCACATGTGCCTTGTAAAGTTATAGCCGAGATAAACTAAGCTTTGTGTGGTGCCTAATACTGAACTCAAAGTCAAACATGTTTTGTTTCATATGTTCCCAACCAACGCGTCGGAGCCAGATGGTCTGCCGGCTCATTTCTTTTAGAAAAATGGGAACTTTGTCGTGAGGAGGTAACTGGAACTGTATTGCAGATTCTTGATGGAGAGGAGTCTCTGGAGGAGTTAAATAAAATGTTCATTGTTACCACCCCTAAGGTATCAAAAACGACACTTTTATACCCTCCATCGGCTTTGCAATGTGATGTATAAAATTGTCTCTAAAGTGCTAGCTAACCGGTCGAAGCTCATCCTTTCGATGATCATTTCTTTCCAACAAACTGCTTTTGTCCTAGACATGCTCATAACTAACAATGTAACTACTGCATATGAATGTTTGCACTTCATGAAAGTTAAGAGGGAAGAAAAGAAGATGTGTTGTGCTTTGAAGCTTAACATGATGACAGTCTATGACCATGTGGAGTGGAAAATTTTGGAGGAAAAAAATTATACTTGGATTGGGTTTGAGCAAATCTTGGGTACATGGGGTGATGAGATGTGTCTCGTCGGTGTCCTTTCAAGTGTTGTTCAATGGAGGAAAAATGGAAAAGTTTAAGCCAACTAGGGGTATGTGACAGGGTGATCCTATCTCATCGCATTTGTTTTTTACTTGCTGCTAAAGGGTTGCCTTGCCTTCTTAAGGGGAGAGGTGATAGTGACGATGTTGCACGCACTCGACTTGCTCCCATAGTCCGTCGTAACCACTTATGTCTGCCAATGATTGCATTTTATTCTTTAAGGCAAATGATGCTGCAGGGGAAAATATCTAGTACTCTCGTGCTCCCGGTACTCCAAACTCGGTAGCACATTTTAAAGTGTTCGAAAAATTCTGAAAAAAATCCAGCACATTGACACAACATCAATGTATGTTGTTAAAAAAATCAAATCAAAATTCGAAACATTGCTCGTGATACAAAAATGACAAAATAGACATCAATGTGATAATGGGCCTAATCTAAAGCCCAGCTTAAGTTGCGTACTATTTACTGTCGAATTTGTCATTTATGTTTCTCAAGCTATGTTTTGAATTTTGATATCAAATTTTTTGACAACATACTTTGATGTTGCGTCAATGTGCTGGATTTTTTTTCCAGATTTTTTCAAACATTTAGAAATGTGCTACAGAGTTTTGGAGCACTAGGAGCACCCTAGGGGTGGGAGTACCAGATATTTTCCCGATGTTGCAGCTAGCATGTAATGTCAAGCTTTTGGCGAGAGAGTTAATATGGATAAATCTTCTATTCCACTACTTGAGAAAGGTTGTGCGGAGGAGGTGCGTACTCATATCCTACACCATGTCATGTATACCTAAATAGTTTCTCATGTAATTGACTTTTGTAATACAGGCTTTCGCCTTTTTGACATGGATAAGGTAGAGATTCTCTGCCTTTTATTTCAAAAAATAAACCCTATAATCTCAATTATAATACTTCCTTCGTTTCATATTACTTGACACTAATTTAGTATAAAATTGTATTAAATTAGCGACAAGTAATATGAAACAGAGGGAGTAGTTTTTTTGCTATTCACTCTAGGCACGCATCGCTCCCAAACACTCTTCCATACAGGTTGAGGATCCATTAGTACCGCATACAACCGTTTCCTTACCGCCATCCCGGAGGTTTCTGGAATGCGAGCTGACCCAACCTCCTAAGTCACCCATGCCATCAACAGCCGGCGTTTTTCAACACGCGCAGCCGTCTCAACGACCAAGCCATACGAGACCCGTCTCTTTCACGCGGGAATGGATCGCACTTTCTTTCTCCTCCTCTCGCTTTGATCCTGTCCTGGCCAACGACGAGGCTCCCCACAATTCCCTCCTCCTGCTTGGCATCGTATCCCAAAAGACCAAGAAACAAAGCAAGGGAAAATATCATAGGAGGGAGCAGAGTACAGAGAGAGAAAGAGGGATAAGCGCTTGCTTGCTGGGAGAGACATGGATGAGATCATGAACAAGATGGGCTCCTACTGGCTGGGGCAGAGGGCCAACAAAGAGATGTCGTCCGCCGGTGACGATATCGAGGTCCGTGCATGAGACAGCGTCTCATCAATCTTCTGCTCTGTTCGTTTTCTCGCAGCATATTTCCTTCGATTATTGTTTGGTCATGGTATTGTTCGGTTCTCGTGCTAGCTAGCATGTTTTCCTTCGTGTTTTAGATCGATCCCGGTTGGATTGGCATGTGATATTAAGATTGATTATTCGATGTGCTCCTTTTGCTGCTGACGCGATCTTCTTGTCTGATCGATCGGTGGTGCAGTCGCTCTCAACCAGCGTCGGGGACGGAGCAAAATGGCTGGTGAACAAGCTCAAGGGTAAGATGCAGAAGCCGCTGGCGGAGCTGCTCCAGGAACACGACCTGCCGGCGGGGCTGTTCCCGCGGGAGGCCACCAACTACGAGTTCGAGCCGGAGACGCGGCGGCTGACGGTGCACATCCCGGCGGTCTGCGAGGTCGGCTACAGGGACGGCTCCGAGCTGCGGTTCGACACCACGGTGGCCGGCACGCTGGACAAGGGCAGCCTGACGGGGGTGGAGGGCCTCAAAGCCAAGGTGCTCGTCTGGGCCAGGGTCACCGCCGTCAAGGCCCACGCCGCAAAGGTCTACTTCGCCGTAGGCATCAAGAAGTCGCGCAGCCGCGAGGCTTACGAGGTCATCAGGGGCGCCATCACCGTCGACGAGTTCTAGATTTAGATTCTAGTCGCGCTCGCCGAGATGATTATCTACCGAAATAATTGATCACGTGCTTACTCTGCCTGCTGTAAGAGGAGGATGCTTGTAAATGGGGATTCAAAATTCAGTTTTGCAGCTCATATGGTTTCTGTGTGAAGCTCGATGCGTAATAGGGCAGTGGCCAATCGGCATCGACGTGCACAAGAGGACGATTCAACAAAAAAAATGAAAATTGCACCAGCCGGGAATCGAACCCGGGTCTGTACCGTGGCAGGGTACTATTCTACCACTAGACCACTGGTGCTTGATGATTATTGATAATGCACCGCTTAAATATGCAACCGCTCACATCCGATGGGAAATGGATCGCCGACGTTCACAGCTTGTGTGCAGGAGCGTATGATCAACCTAAACTGCCGTCTTTTGCGAGATCATGCGGATTTGGACCAGCAAGAACACAGATATCACCTTTTTTTCTGGATGAAAACTTTATAATTTTTTTAGAAAGGATGAAAACTTTGTATTACTCAATTACAATGTTATTAACATCTGTTGGAGCTAACTCAACTACATCAGGAGGACTAAAAACCAAGCCATGGTTTTGCCATCTGGCAAAATTTGCTAGGCAATCACTAGCCTTGCTCTTACTATAACTAACATGAGTAATACAACTTTCATGAAGTCACATCAAGTACGTAATTTTCTTTACAATGGAAGCGTAGATCGATCTGTCGAGGTCACGCGACTGGACCAACTTCATAACAACTAGAGAGTCAATCTCAATGATAATTAGAGATTCACTTCCTTGGAGGGACAAAGATAAACCTTTCATACACGCACATAATTCCGTCTCTAGAGCATCCCGACAAAAGAATAACTGTCGAGGAGAAAATGATAGTACCGACACGGATACCACTTACCATGACTATATTAACCACGCAAAGAAGCAAACAACCCCACGACTACAAACATGGTATACCTATTTTTTTCGAAAAGGATGGTATACCTATTACAGACCATGCTTCGGCCAGTTGTGTTCATGCAAAGAGTTACACTTGGATTTCATCTAAAAAAGAGGTGCACTTGGATTCAACTAGGATCAAAGAGTTTTCATATGGTACGAGTATTGTGCTTCATCCTGAATCTTGGTTGGGGGGCACTGGAGGTCTCGGTGTGCTAAAACCAGTTAGGCATCCTTTGG